>NC_052500.1:66644110-66944110 GCF_016617805.1 Bactrocera tryoni | reverse complement strand
GAGCAAAGCGATGTCGCTTGGGAATGTCGAGCGGCTTCAGTTCTTGCACAAGCTGTAATTTGTAAGCTTTCCATTTAAGATCACGACGTAGAATACGCCAAGTCATTCCATACATCAGCCCGAGTTGCTTCAAGCGGCGCCTAATCGACACTCCACTGTCTTCGTGTACACTCTGTAGCTGAGAGCTGATATATTTAGGGCCAAATTAATTTCCCTATGTAAAAAGTGGTCGAACACCTCTCACAAAATCACAATCCGTCATATTGGTTAAAATTTATGTCGCGAATTAAAGAAAAAGCCCATAATTCCACAGCAAAGCCACACAAAATTGGTAAAATTGCGGTTTATCGAACAATAACTTTTAACGCAATTGAGGAGCTGCGCAAAAACAAAGCGCCCATAAAACAATTTTTATTTATTTATATTTACACTGTGCAACAAAGTAAAGGACTACAGATTTAATTCCGCCAATTTTCGGCAATCAGTAGCTGCCAAGTTTTTCCACAAAATTTATGTATACATTTAAAAGTGCAGGAGTTTTTGTCACTGCAGCGGCGCCACCACCAACACACGCAGCTTCCTGTCGGTTTGAGTGTGTGTGTGCGAAAAAGTGACAATTTTTTAATGTGCCATTTTACTGTTACTCCACCAAGTCACATTTTCCCGTTTACATTTATGTTGGGTCTACAGCTTGATTTGTGCGCTGGCATAAAACAAAAGCAACAACCACGTGATAAAAATAAGTTTGTGTTACAACAACAAATCAAATATTTATATGCATGCATGGATGTGTGTATGGCCATTTCTATGTCAGTGCTTGCATCAGTCAATGCAGACTGAATGTATGACCAGATATATACGAATGTGTAAGAATGTATATACATACAATACATATTTGTTTGTAACTGTGCATCTATATAGCTATATTCCGGAAGTACTGACTGCATGGCCGCCGGCGACACAAAGCGGTGTGATCTGTGTGGTGGCAGGAGATGAATGCACGGTCTGAGCGTAATGTTGGACATGATGCAAAACTTTTGACATTGTATCAAAAAACAATGAAGATAAAAAATTAAAAAAATAGAATAAAAAAATTTTAAAAATAAGGGAAAACAAAGAAAAAAAAAACAAAATAAAATAAAAAAAGTAATAAAAAACGAAATCCACAAATTCAAACGAATTTCGTAACAGGAAAACTGCGATTACACGCAGCTGACATAGTTGTGCAGATTGCTTTTGTTGTAGCATGTAGCCGGAGCAAATTTATAGAAATAACTACATTTATACACGTACATTTGTATTAGGGTGGGTCAAAAAAAGAATGTTTATTGCTTGGTACACTGAAAAATTGTCTGATAGACATTTCTAAGAAAAAAAGTTTATAGGCATGACAAAATTTATACATATTAGGGTGGATCAAAAAAAAATTATGATTTTTCGCTTGGTACTATGAAAAAGGTCTGATAGATACTTCTAAGGAAATAAATTTATAGAAATATCTATATTTACACATATTAGAGTGGGCCAGAAAATATCTTTTTTTCATTTGGCACTCTGAAAAATTGTTTGATAGATGCTTCTAAAAAAATTTATAGACATGACACAATTTATACATATTAGGGTGGGTCAAAAAATAAAATTTTGATTTTTCGCTTGGTACTACGAAATAATGTTTGATAAACACTTTTAGGGAAATAAATTTATAGAAATAACTATATTTACACATAGTAGGGTGGGTCAAAAAATAAAAATAATTTTTTGCTTGATACTATGCGAGATTGTCTGATAGATACTTCTAAGAAAAAAAATTTATAGACATGACAAAAGTTATACATGTGTATAAGGGTGGGTCAAAAAAATAAAAATGATTTTGCGTTTGGTACCATGAAAAAATGTTTGATAAACACTTCTAAGGAAATAACTTTATAGAAATAGCTACAATTACACATATGTATTAGGGTGGGTCAGAAAATATTTTTTTGATTCATTTGGTATTCTGGAAAATTGTTTGATACACACTTCTAAGAAAGGCACTCCAGGGGGGAGGTCCTCTGGTTTGATTTAGATTATTGTAAAGAAAGCAAATTTTCTCTTAAGTATTTTATAAATCCATGAAATAAAAAAATAATTTAAATAGCAATGCCCACGGTCTTGTAAGACATTAACTGCCAAACAAACATGGTCTATTTAATTTTTCGATTAAGTTGGGCATTTAAGAACATCGTTATAAAAAAAAAAATTAAAACAAATTTTAAAAAAGTAACTACAAGTTTTTCGATTTATAATACTTTTTTTTTGAGTTATAAAATTTCTAAAAAAAATATTTTCTTTAAAATGATCAAAATCTAACATTTTCGCAGTAATTAAGCGCTCATTCTTGAAGTGCCTTTCTTAGAAGTGTCTATGAAGTAATTTTCCAGAGTAGGAAAGAAACAAAAAATTAATAATTTTTTGAAACGCGCTAATAGTCACGATTAGGTTTACGAAAAAATTTCTTTAAATTTTTCTTGAAGAGCATTCAGTTTTCTCAAGTACTTGGAAGCAAGATACAAAATTTTCAACCAAATTTTCAGAACGGCAAGCAAAAAAAAAACAGTTTTACCCACTCTACTACATGGCATGTCTATACCAGGGTGTCTGTTATTTCTCAAAATCTTTTGCAAACGCCTCCTGAAGTTTTAGTTTTAAACTACTAAGCTTCCACTTTAAACTGTCTTTTTTATAATTTTACTTCTCCCATATTTAACATGGGATTACGTGAACTTTTGCAATAAACTATTTTCCTGAAAAACATATAGTCCCACATTTTTGGAAAAGTAATATTCTGACACACAATTGTCCGCTGTACAAAAAACTCTTAATGAGTTTTTCCACAAAGACATTTTACAAAATTTATTCGCAGTTAAAGATATACACGACATCTACTGAGCATTCACACAAATGACTTAAACATTTTTCGTTGCTCATAGGACATGGTGTACTCTATTCTTACAGTATATTGAATGAAAATGACGAGCACCCTAATGCATACAATGATACATATACAGCTATGTAGTTGCACAACAAAAAATTTTAATTACAAGTTACCAATAACAGCCTAGTAAAAAAAAAGCCGGTGATAAACTTCGAATGCGCAAATGGAGAGAACAACGCTATGAAAGCGAAAGTAAGTCGATAAAGCAGTAAATAAAAATAAATGTGGAAAGCAAGTAGCATAGGCTAATGTAAAGAGCAGTGGAAAAAGGCCGACAGCTAACAGAAAATATGAAATGAAAATCAAATAAAGAAATGCAAGAGAATAATAAAAAGTACTTTAAAATTTATGCTGAGAACTTTGGCCACTAGAACACTAGCCAATGCTTTGAATATAGTTAAGCCGTTTTATGACAACTTACTTAATTTACGGTGCGCTTAGTTATGTTATATTATGCCATGCAGTCTATGTTATGAAAATAGAATATTAGGCTTCGTTATGCTAAGTTATTTTATGTTATATGTTGCGTTTTCTTTTCTTATGATATATTATGATACGTTATGTTATGTAATGTGCAGTTATGTTATATCACGCCACGAAGTTTTAAATAAAAAATAATAGTAAGACTTTGTTCGCAATTTTAAAATTCTTAAGTTATTATTCAAAATCTATATCGTCCGCCTCATAGAAGTTCTCCTTGGCTCTAATACACTTGTTCCAACATTTTTTCCATTCCTCGAAGCAATTGTTAAAGTCAACTTCCGGAAATGCTTGTAGCGTTTTACGTTTAATGCGTTCACTTGACTCAAAACGGTTTCCCCAGAGCGGTAGTTTGAAGTCAGAAGTCACAAAGAGCTCAATTAGGCGAAAGCGGTGGTTGCGCAACGATATTGGATATGCGAAAGGAGTACGGAGTGCACTACACCTCGATAATCTAAGAAAACTGTCAAGATAACCTTCATTTTTGATCTGCTTTGGCGTGGTTTTGTCGCGTTAGGCTCGCCTTTGAAACGAATTTCGTCCGATTAATCGTTTGTTTCCGGATCGTAAGCATAGATCCAAGATTCATCGCCACTAATAATGCGATTCATGATCTCCTGGTAGTCGCAAAGCATTGTTTCACAGATGTTAAGAGGATGCTGTTTTTCAAATTTGATTTTGGAGTTTCCACTTTCTTTAAGCCCAGATAATCTTTCAAAATGGTTTACACTGATACTTCGGATATTCTAAGGATGCATGTAAGATCTCTGACTGTTAATTGTCGATTCTCAAGCACGATTTCTTTTATTTTATTGACGTGCTGATCACGTTGATGTTGATGGCCGCTCTGGACGTGGTTCGTCCTCAACGCATTCTCGACCTTCTCTGAATAAATTGTAGCAATCAAAAACACCTGCTCTGGACAAACAATTATCATTGAAAGCTTTTTCCAACATTTTGAACATGTCGGTACCAAAAATTGTATTCTGCACACAAAATTTAGTGGAACTTCTTTGTTGAACAACTTCACTCGTCGGAGAAATCGTCGAATGCGCTCTATGTTCTCCAGAAAGACAGGCGCATACTAAACGATAATGATAAATTTGATGTGACATTTGGCACAGATGTCACTGACAGTCATCAAAATCTAGAAAAAAATAATTCGAGGAATGTGTTTTCGCGTTAAATTTAAATTGAAAAGTCTTACTATTTTTTGCTCACAGTAGTATTGGGTTATGTTAAAATTTTTGTTAAGCTTTATTAAATCGATCAGCTTAATCTCTTACATGACCTAGTATTCACAGTAACAGCACCTGTATTATATTTCATTATTGCTTAAAATTTAAAATATTTTGTGTTAATTGCTTCTGTTTAAATACTGAAAATGTCAACTGATATGATATCACATATTTGGATCATAGTATTCTCGCTAACAATTGGGGCGATTTTTTTTCGAACATCATTTTGCCTTCCACAAATTTATCTGCCTTTGAAGCATACCAGTAAGCTGTACTTGACATGTATGTATGTGTGGTAAACATCGAACCTACAACCTTCTTCGCGAAAAACTAATCCAGCTAGAATATATCGAACACAATTCAAATGTTCCTATTCTGTTGGTTTTTCAACATGCCTGTATGGATATTACCGCTTTAAATGCCAGGCTATCAAAAAATGCGAAACATATTTAGCTACTTTAACGGACGCCTCATATTCCTCATATAAAAATGTCGTTATTTAAGGGGCTATACCTGTGTGACGCATTAAAAATTTGGCGAATTTCGTGAATTTTTTTAAAAGAAAGTACTACATTGAATGTTTCGGCGTTCTATGGACGTAATAAAGCATATTTTTAGCGATATGAAAAATTTTTTTTTTTACAAAAATATTGAAAAATAACGGAGTTATGTGCTGTGTGCGGAAGTGCCTCAACTGCTGGCATGATTCCGGTCGAATGAGTAGCTGAATCGAAAAAATTCAAAATGTTTATTAAACTTAAATATATTTTCTATACAATGAACTACGATCTTTGAAAAATATTAAAAATTAAGAAAATGGCGTAATTTTGAAAAAAAAATCGTTTTTTTACGAAAAAAATGGTGGTTTTTTAAATGCCAAATTGACAATTTTCAATCAATCAAAAAGATCGTAGTCTATTATATAGCAAATGTATTCAACTATATCCAGTTTTAATTTGAAGTCGATCGGTCAATTTCTCGTTGAGTTATAATGTCAGCAATTTTGAAAAATGTCGTTTCGAGAAAAACGCGTTTAGAGTTTCACTTATATATGTTTGCACCTCTGAGCGGTGGCTATTTAGAACGCTGCCATTCAAAAACTATTGAAGATATGACCTCGCCGATTTCACAGGATATTTTTGAATATATAAACTATCGAAAAAGCAAAAAAAAAAAAATTTTTGAAAGTGTCACACTGGAATAGCCCCTTAAGGTAGACAATACATGATAACGGGTATGATACGTTACGATGTACATAAAGTGATCAAAACCTTTATAGATATATTACGAAGCTAGAAAAGTCTAGAACTTATCAAATGTCGACATTTTTACTTGCTTAAGAGCTGTGTTAAATTGGCAGAATAGTGAATAAATGTAGTTTCCTTATGCAATCCGATGCCTATGGGTTTGGGTTAGTCAGCTTCAGGACTTAAAATTTTACTTCTCAAATCTGAATTTTTCAAATCGTGCGACAATGGTACTGGGCAAATAACGCTAACATAAAATTTTAACAGTAGTCATTTTACCCAGTAAACTAGGTACGATTTTCTGTTATTATTGAAATTTCTTTTCCAACTTTATTTTTTCTTTTTTTCTTTTTAACCATTGCTGTTATTTTAGGTAAAAAAATAAGGTTTCCATACAAGTTCACCAGTTTCCGAATAACTTATTCAAAGCTTAAAGCATAGGTACCATATTGTCAACATGAGATCTTTCCATACACTCAAATACATATTTACTTTAGCTTGAAAGTATGTGATTCGATTCTTTTTCCTTACTAGCAGAGTAAATTATCAAGGTTAGGTTTCTGAAGTTTAAAGCATTAGACATGCCTAACTCCTTAAGTAAATTTGATAACTTAGCACCTAGCACCGGGTTTGTATGAAAAAGCGAACAGTAGATTAATCAAAAAATTGGTAGCTGTCTGCTCTCGTAACTTTATACATTTTGTATCAGTATGGGGTATTCTTCACAAAAAAAACAAAAAAAAAAAATTAACAGAATGCAAATTTCACTACATCCCTATTAATGTACATGTACATATGCTCACATGCAAATAATTAAGCACAAGTTCACCTGAAAACACACAACTATCCACACATTTCCAGCTAAACGCCTTAAACTATGCAAAATGTAGACAAGAATTCGCTTATATGCATTTTGGAAAGCATAACATTCTTTCACCAGAAACCAACTCACACATTTATATTGTGCACATGCACACATCCACATTATGCACACACATACACACACATTATAAAATGACATAGAAAAACATATTACATAAATTGCCTGCCAAGAAATTTTTTCACTTGAGTGCCAATAACAAAGTATTTCTAATTACTTTAACCTCCATACCAAATATTTCACAACTCAAGAGGCCAATGTGCACAACACAAATTTGCTGGACGCTTGCCAGTAATCACAGCAGGCTTCAGGTAGACCGCAAAGTACTGTGGGGAATGTCATATGAGCAAATTTGTAACTTAACTGAGTGCATTTTTTGAACAATTCAGATAAATTTTTTATTCAAATTTGTTGCAAAATAAATTATTCACACATTCATTTTTTTAGGGATAAATATTTTATTTGTTGGAACGCATGTTGATAGATTGTTTTGCATATGCATGTATCTTCAAGCTTTTGGAATATAGCATACCTTTAGGGGGATTATGCTTTTGAAGCATATCTTTAGGAGAAGTTAGTCTTGTTCATATAAGCTAGCTATTAGCTAATATTTGTAAACGTGCTAGGTGAGTTATTGTTATTGTTAAGTATTATTTTAGTTGGATAAAACAACTGCATATTAGGATTTATTTATTTATTTAGGATCGAAAATAATGTCAAATATAAATTAAGGTACCCTGAATATGACTATCGCATATGGGAAAGTAATTAAATTCCAACGGTGGTTTTCGACATTTTTTAAGCACAAAATAAAGAGACAAAATCATTCAAGCGACCAAACATTTATTCCATGATCGCACTTTAGTAAGTCAGTAGTGTTGGATGCTGCGTAGATAAGTATATGAGACAGCGCTTGAAAGAAAGATTCACATTTTCAGTCTGTCAGTCTGTTTCTTAGCTAGTATAATGTGTTCGATTCGTTACTCTCTAACGCTGGACGAATTGAAGACATCTGATAAAGGAGGTGGAAAATTAGGCAGTAAAGGGCCTAAAGGGCCAAATTTTCTCCCTCCTTTATCAGATGGCTTCAATTCGTCAAGCGTTAGAGAGTAGCGAATCGAACACATTATACTAGCTATGAAACGAAAATCACCGTTGGAATTGGAACCAAACCAACTAAGGTGGTAATCGGTGGAAACAGCAGAAAGGTGTATGATCACGAAAGGTGCCTTAGAGCCATATAATTTGAGTACTTAGAATACTGCAAGCCTGGGTACTCTGGAATATTCGGACAATTTAATTTCATTCCAAAATATTTGGAATTACCAGGTCGCAGAGTCCTAGCTGTCACTTAACTGCAATTTTTACGGATGGGTCAAAGCTTGCGGGAAGGTTGGTGGAGAAATGCACTGTCGAGAACTTTTCATTAGCTCAAACTATAGGCTTCCTGACCACTACAGCGTCTCTGACTATCCACTCCAATAGTAGCAGCGTTATTAGATTTGCGTTCGCTGAATATACGCTCAACACAAGTGAAAGGATGTTTAAGCACCATATCTCTAGCATCGAGTTATTTTATGATTATGGACCTGCTAGGACAGCTCGTTCGGTCGCAATAACTGCGGAATGGGAACGGGTAGAATCTACGTTGGCTCTTGTGGTTTACTACTGGACAGTTGGGTCTCAGACCTCTTAGAAAGCGTTGGATAACAACTGTGCTGTCGCAAGGCACTGCTTCCCTCGGGTTAATCGCAAGAAGTTTAGGAAACTCTTCGCTCTCTGCAAAGTCCCACTTTCAATGAAGTAGGATTTGAAAACTGGCATTGTCTGATGGGGTAAGATTGAACATCTCACCTGATGCCAGCTACATCAGCTCTCTAGAAGAAGATGGGATAGACTTAAAGCTTCCTCATTGAGTGTCCCGCTTCAGCCAGATCAAGGCAAAACTTCTTGGATCTCATACTTTTAGACATCCAGGTGAAATAACGGAAATATTTATAAAAGTCCTAAACAGATAGACCGCTGACGGTGACGATAGACGGTGATAGGTTCCGAGCGTTTTTGCCAGTAGCTGATATCTTAATACAGAAGTTTTTTGTCTTTATTCATAAAGGAATGTACATAACAGTCAAAGTGTGAACCCCTCGCCATGTTAAGGGATCAGCCATCTAACTACGAAACCGATATTTTCTATTCCTTATTCTTTGCATAAGAGAAGCATTTCAACGGCGCCAACAGAAAGGTGACTCAACCTACCACGAAAGAACATTGCAGTAGAAAGCTCTACGGCAAAAGGAGCTGCAAATTGGAGGCATTAGGTGAGTTCTCTACAAAGATCTTCGGGCATAGCTCAATAAGCGGGGGCCTGGAGAACAAGTTAAGCCACATAACCACATGCTTTATTTGAAAGAGAAAGCTCCAAGTCATACCAAATTGGGATGGATGGTGCAGGAGCCTACGACACAGCAGCGGAACTTACAAAATGGCCAATGGAGTGGGGGCCGGAATCTAATTCTCGGCGCCTTAAGTACATACAGGATCGCCAAGATCATGTGCAACCTTATGTCAGCTCGCTTGCTTCTTACTCAGACGGTCTCGAAAGGACTGCCTGCCGGCTGTTGGCCTCTCGGCAGGTCATAACCTACTGTCATCACATGCGAGCAGGATGGGCCTAAGTGATAACGATACATGCAGAAAGTTCAGATATATTAAAATAAGAGAAACGCTGGGACACCTCATATGCCTTTGTCCAGCATTATCTAGAAGTCGAGTAAAGTATCTAGGAGCATTGGAGTACAAACGACTGAACGAAGTATCAAACGTTTGTATACATCAAGTCGGTCTTTAAGTTCGCAAAGACCGTTGACGTCCTGTGTGACGAATTCTTCACCTTAAAATAAAATTAACCTCGAACTGGCATTACTAAGGACCGTTAGGTCTATGTATGGCTTGATATCGGGCCAGTATAACATAATCTAATGTAAAATACATGTATGAAAGGAGATTTTAAATGTTGAACAATTTAAAAGCAACATTGAGTTAGTGAATATTGAAAATTCGAACAATTTCGAATTCGAACTTTAAAGTTGTCAGACAAAAAAATTATTTTACTCCATATTGTTCTCCAATTTTTTTCGTAATTTAATTGTTTACCATAAAATCTTGAATATATTTATAAGAAATAGTAATTTTTAGTTTATTTTATTGCAGTCCACGTAGAGCACATAATGTAATGATAACCGAAATTAATCATATATTTCCCCTGACACTATTCTTACGGGTTACATATGCGTATATACAAATATGTTTGAACTTCCCATCAAACGTTTTACATGCTGCTTAGTACTTACTTTTAGCTGTCACCAAGTGTCGATCCTCTGCGCTTTCAAATCTATGAATCCTGTTGACCCTTTTCTATGCACAAATTTCAATTTCCCTACCCTCACTATTCGGCGAATTGAGATCTGTATGTGTGCATTTGTCTGTGAGTTTGTGGTTGCACTACATCAGTCATATCATTTCCTGCCACAATCTTCCTGGCAGACATAAAGTTCTGTAAAGTTTCCTTTTCTTTCTACGTGTGTGTGAGTTTTTTTCCATCGTTTTGAAGGGAAAACCAACAAATTAAATTGCCACAGTGTTCAATTGGCTCGCATTTTATTGAGTGATGGTCGAGAGGGGACGGTGACATAAAGGATGTGTTAGGATGTTTTCAAAACAATATATAAAGGGTGCGATATCGAGAAAAGTTGTAATGACGGAATGGGTATTATATGTATACATACATTCCAGAGTTTCGAATAATGGTTCTTGCAACAGGGATAGACTGATGCTTGAGTGAAAAACAAAGCTTGCAGTCTGAGATGAGTGTTTGTGCAAATGCATTGCCTGAATACTTACGGAAACAGTATCGAAAAATTATTACTGGGACAAATACGCAGATTATTGTGGAATATTGTAAGCACACTTGAGACTAGCTTCGTTTTCGTCTGGGACAAATTTGTGCTTGGCTTGAGTTTTGTCTTCTCAATAACCCGCTGTCTGTTGTATTAACAGAGCCGAACCAAACAAGAATGCTGCTTTTCAGACCCTTTGAAGTGAAGTCTGAGTCAAGTGTGTTCAGAAAAATTGCAAATTTTTTTTTTTTTTTTGAGAATAACAATTCATTTGGTTTGATCGTCCAATAGACTAAAAGTCTACAGTGACGCGCCAGAAGCTCTGCGACTTTGGATTGGAGGCTTTTATATATCGAATAAAGTCCGAACCGGCTATGTTACGACAGGATCTTGTCTATAGCGAAGGGTTTTGCTGGTGAATCATTGTTGAAGCGCAAATAAATCGATTTAGAACAATCAGAAACGGCCCGCTTCCATACCATTCCACACACATCAGCAATAACTCGCCAGAAGTTCCACAGCTTGGTTGGAAAGTTTGTCCGAACAGGCCACTAAGTGATTACGACCTGTTCTTGTCTATAGCGTAGATCTTTGCTGGTGAAAAGTTAACTTCGAGAGAAGCTTAAGAAAATCGCATGTGTCAGTTTCGCGCCAACAGGAGAAGGGTTCAGAGAAAACTTGAAACATAATAATCATTCCTAACCCTCAACACTTTTATATGAAGAAAGCGGGCACAAGAATTCTGGATCCGCATATCACAACATCGAATTTATTTTTCAAAATCTTGCAACAAACACCCTGTAAAGTAGTTACTGCTAAGCGCAAGTTCAATATAAGGGTACCGGACACTTTTTCAACAACACTATCTAATTCGCTAGTGATAAGTAAACTTGTAGGTGAGTTGGGGTGCATTTTAAGGTATAAAGAAGTACCGCTGCAATTCACTTGCTATGACTATATGACGACTGTCTTCACATCTCACATTACCTCAGACGCAAGTAAATAGCAATTCCGTTATTGCAACACACCACACCCACATCTTTCTAGCAATTGTGTGCTTATTACATATATTGACACTTAACATACGCACACATATACAATTACTTACAAAGCCACACACATACGCAGCCACTCCCTACCAAACCACCATACACCATACATAGTCACAGTACCACAGCAGCCGGTAAGCAGTAGCGCCAGCACCGTTAGCATCGCACAACGGCTAACTTAACTACTTGAATGGCATCGAGCTCTTTTGGAATTCCGCTCAATGAATTTTCTTTTGATATTTCACAGTGTGCCGTGGTTTGACGTGCGCGTCTGCTTGTGGCCAGCTAACAGGGCAGCAGCCGCCCACCCGTACCTAATACCGTGTCGTTTACTTGACTTGGAATTGACGATTGCACTATTTGCTGCGGCTGCTGCTCCTACACTCATCGCTTACCAGCTGCCGCACAGTTTCATTTGAATTAGTTCCTGTGTACGTCTGTTGTTTTTGTTGTTCGACATGGTTTCAACTTGGTTATGGTTTTCTTGGGGCTCGGTTTGTGTGTGTGCGTGCTGTGGTCGAATGTCAATTGAATGAAATTGGTCAAAAGTTGTGTGAAAAGAAATGAAACTGAACAGCGTGCGATGAATGCCGGTAAATGTGGGTCTGTCTGTGTGTGTGTGTGTCGGACGAAAAAGGATACGTGCGCAGATGCATACATAATGAGCTACGCGCTAAAGTTAAACCAAGCAACGGAGTTAGTAAACGGCATGCCGATTGCCACAAAAGTTAGCAGATAACGCAGGCGAAAAAGGAAGATGAAGCGAGGTAGAGAAAAAGTTTAAAGAAATGTATTTTCTATATTTAATATAAAAATATATATTATATATATATAATTGTATATCGATAAATGGTAAATCCAAAATTAGGTAAGGAAACGGAAGTCTGACACGGAGAGACGGGGGATACTGACAACCGAAGAAGGTACTATACTCAGCCCACACAAGTCTAAAATTAGAAGCAAGAAACAGCTCTCCTTTACCTGTTAAATCAGATTCTGACAGCTGCTTTATAGTTAGCCTTTTCTGGGTGGGGGATAGCTGTCAAAATAGAGGCATGTGTTAGGTAGTTATCATCACTCATTCTGAAAATATCACACGAGTTTGCAACAGTATGTCTAGTGGAAGCCTCAAACGCTTCACAACTGAATAGTTACTCACCTCATAAGATAACTAAAATGTAAAAACTAAAGACTAATTTTTAAAATATCGCAAAATTATTCTAAGTGAAAGGTAGGAAGAGGTTTTTTTGCACCAAAAAAATTACGTAACGATGGCATGGTCTTGTCCAATTCGAACACAATTCTCCTACGATTGACTAAAGCCGGTTGCTTCAGTGCGATCTAATTATACCGTAATTCATACTATCAAATCTTAATTTAAAGAACATGACGTTTCAGTTTTGACATTTACCCCGAATGCTTGTCGAATTATGTTCGCCTGTTCCTGTAAATTACCGCAATTACAACGAGCAACACGCTTGAAGCTTACACTATGACACATTAAGAATAAAAATTTTGGCAACACAGTTTGGCAGTGATGCCAGAGCAGTGTAGTTACAAAACTACTGCTAAAATGAGAATGAAATAAAAAGTAAAACTGTTAGAGAAGTGAAAAATAAAATAAAAATTAAAAAAAGAAAGAAAAATAATAAAAATAAAAACTTTAGGTATAACTGTACTCCCAAAATATGCTGAACAACTTACAAATGAGCATAAAACTGCAATTATGCATTAAAAGCATTATGTGGTGGCACCAAGTGAGTTGCAGAGAGAACTAGAGAGGTGGAGAGAAGTAGCTACACAGGACAGCAGCAAGACAACTTCACTGCTTGCCAAAAAATAATGAGGCATGCAACGCCATAAATAGCCGCAAAACTGTTACAAAATTTAAAAACAACAACAACAACAACACAAAAACAGGTTGCCATGGGATAATGAGTGCACATACATACATACACATACACATATACATACAAGAGCATGAATATTTTTGTGTGCCAGCACTGCTGCTGAGTTGTTGAAAATTACATAAAATTTCGCAGCACAACAACACAAACAACAAGCAACATTATATACACACAAAAACACCAACACTGCCAGGCAACTAACAAATTTTTGTTAATTGTAAGCCTGAACGTGCCACTAATAATTATGAACGTCATGAAAATGTCGGCGGCGCAAAAGCAAATGAGCTGAGTGAAAGGCCAAAATATGTTGCCGGCACCAGGCAACAATTGCCGCAGCGTAGCATAACGGTAGGCGCAGAAAATGCGGCGCCAGAAAGCAGCCAAAGTGAAGATGGCACGATTTCAACATATTGTTGTTATTAACAAACGATTGCGCTGGCGTACTCAATCAAATAAAAGTAATATGTTGTTGCCTGCTGCAACATTTTTGTTGTCTAGCGAATTTGGGTGGCGGTGCTGCTTATTGCTGTGCTCACTTTCGTGGAAAATCATGCAAACCGCCGACACCGCAGTATTGCTTACAACAATAAAGAACAACAACATTGAGCTCAAGTACTAAGTAAAGCAAAGTAGAAGGCAACAGCTTGTTAACATGGAAATCTATTAATTTCATTTAGTGGCGTTGACGGGCGTTTTAATAAGCCAGCAAAAGAAGAAAAAACGAAGAATAACGCAAACGATGCAAACATATAATAAAAGCAAAAATATGAAACAAAAAAAGTTACAAAAGCAACAACTAACACAAGAAATTCTCATAATAACCTTCACCAATGAAAAACTTTCCATACAAGAACTCAGTCAGTTTGTATGGCAGCTATAGGCTATAGTGTTCCGATCTCAACAATTTGTATAGAGGTTTTATCGTTCTTTAAGGCATAAATCCATACCAAATTTCGTGACGATATCTCAACAAATAAAAAAGTTTTTCATACAAGGACTTGAGTTTCATTGCTCAGTTCAAATGGCAGCTATATGCTATAGTAGGCCGATCTGAACAATTTCTGCGCAGAAAGTACAGTTACCTTGTACAATAATTCATACCGAATTTCGTGACGATATCTCGACAAATGAAAAAGATTTTCATGCAAGAACTGAAGTTTGATTGGTCAGTTTGTATGGAAGCTATATGCTACAGCGGTCCGATCTGAACAATTTCTAAGGAGATTGTACGTTTCCTTTGTACAATAACTCATGCCAAATTACGTGAAAATATCTTCTCAAATAAAAGAGTTTTCTATACATGAACTTGATTTTAATCGTTCAATTTCTATGACAACTATATGCTATAGAGGTCCGATATCTACGATTCCGATGAGAAGCTTCTAGAAGAGAAAGTGAGTTGTGAAAAATTTCAGATCGATATCATAAAAACTGTTCAGGCTATAAAAACATTTGCTGCAGTGAAGTGGCGCGCGCGTTGCATACATTGCGGCGCTTATGAATTTTATTAATTTACGCGGTTTTCGCGGTGGCGCAAACTGAAAATGGCACCGAAAAATAAAGAAAACCATAAAAAACGCTTTAAAGCAGCCGTTGAGGAGAAGTGGTTGCCGCGTCGGCTCCTTTGTGTTCCGGGATCAAGTGTAGAAGTAGGCGTCCCCAACTAGTCAACGCTCAAGTGTTGATTAAATTGTTGCGGAAATTACTTTGATGTTAGTCGGTAGCGTGCAACATATGCAAAATTTGATGCAAGTGACACTGCAACACACACACTCGCACAAACACTTTATAAGCGAAGGATTATATGCAATGTGTACAGGAGGAAAGTCGAGAACTATTTCGCCAAATTATTTATGGCTCAAACTCATGTGAGTGAATTAATTAGAGTACTCTGTTAGTAGCTGCTTATGAAAGGATTTCTTGTCTTAAATGTCAATTATGTGGCAACCACAAAGTTAAGTGAAACGTGGTGCTGTTGACAGTGCCTGCCATCGCAAACTATATGGTGGTCTAAATAATTTGCAATCAATAACAACGTAGTAATATCTGCTATACCAATGGTTTTCAACTTGCGAAACAAAGTTTCGACATTAGATCTCAAATGGGTAACAAATACCTGTATTTACATCTTACTAAATTGCAGCCACAACTTTTCACTGGATTAACTGCTTTAAAGTAAAGTTGAAGCATTTATTTTTCCGATTTTTCGTATAAACAGAAACATCTTCTAACACAGCAGTGAAATTAATCTACAAAATAGTTTAAAACCAATTTTTTAGAAAGTTTTTTTGAAAAAAGGATTAAGCAAAAATAATTAAATGATTAATAGTTAAGAAATGGTACAAACAGAAAATTTTCAGAAACTTTCAATAAAACACGATTTTTAAGAGTTGCCACCTGTTGAAAATATATAAATCAGAAAAAAAATCATAAATGAATCTTACAAACCTAAGGGCTTCGGAAGCTATGAGTAATTTTTTTTTGAAAAGTGTTGCCACCTGTTGCAAAAGCATCAGTCTTAAAAATATATAAGTTAATCTTACAAACAGTAGGGTTTCGGAAACTATCAGTAACATTTTTTTTTGAAACGTGTTGCCACATGCTGAAAAATTATTAGTCAGGGGAAAAAATATAAGTTCAGAAAACGTATAAATAGAAAAATTTCGGAAGCTTTCACTTAAATTAGTCGTTTTTAAGAGTTGCCACCCGATCAAATGGTATTAGTCTGAAAAAAATAAGTTAAGAAATCGTACAAACAGAAAAGTTTCAATAACTTTGAATAAATTTCGATTTTTGATAAGAGTTGCCACCTGTGGAAAAAATATTAGACAGAAGAAAATATGTAAGTTAATAAATTGTACAAACGTTTCGAAAACTTTCAGGGAAATGTGTTTTTTGAAAAATGTTGCCACCCGTTGAAAAAGAATAAGTCAAAAGAAATATATAAGTTCAGAAATCTTACAAGCTGAAGAGTTTCGGAAACTGACAGTAAATTGTTTTTTTGAAAAGTGTTGCCACCTGCTATATACGTGAAGTTGCAGTTGAAACAATTTGAAGAAAGGGTACTACCACCTTTTCAAAAACTGTTAATCAAATAAATTGCTAAAAACATAAACAAAAAAAATAAATATGTAAGTTTTTTGAAAAGCGTTGCCACTGGTTCGCAATTTTAAATTAATTACTTGATAAGCGGTGTCCACAACAGTAAAGAAGAAGAAGTCTTTAAAACTAAAAAATGACGTTTATTAGAATTTTAAGAATGGTTACCACCTTTTCAGAATATGCTATTCAATTATATGGTAAAACTAATTAGGCAATCAAGTATAGATCTACTTTTCCACAAAGATTGTAATGTGGCCAAAATAATTATGACCCTCAATACAGAATACTAAACAACATACCTACATACATATGTATTTACCCCAAGAAATATAGTTGAAATAGTTTTTTAGAGAGATTACGACATGTTATAGTAAAGCCATAATATTTTAAAGGATTACGAAGATCAAAGAAATTGAAAATTTGATATGACATCATGACTTGTAATTGAGATATTATTCGGTTAAGTGGCCAACATAAATGCAATAGCGCAATATAAGTGTAGGAAGAATTAGTCAGAAATATTTTTGTGCTGACTAAAAAAGTGTAATCCCACTTCTGTAACAATCGAACATGGTTCGGCTCTCGCTTTAATTTCATGAACTGAAAAAAGAAAATGTTTATAAAAAAATCTAATTAAATCATAATGCTAAGCCATTTACATTTCCTTAGCCAAATTACTCGACTTAACTTAACAATTTATAAAAATTTGGAATAAAAAAGCAGCCTAACTTCACTACATTTATATTAGGTGTGAGGCTTTGCTAAAATCGCCTGAATGTAGGCAGCAACTAATATTTTTTCATGGCATTTTTGCTAGCAGAAGAATATTGAAGAGAACTTTTTACTACATTATAGACGAGAGCATGAGCTTTCTTAAGGGGATTAAAACATTTGGAAATTTCAAAAAAAAGGGTGTAACGTAAGTATATGTACGGAGGTTGCTTCTTATATTTCAGGAAAAGAGAGCAAAATGTTAATTATTATTAAATTTACATCATCGAAAAAACTTTATTGTTTTTCAAATTATTATCCATTAAGACCTATACACTTTTGCATGAGTTTGAACCAATTGTCGAAGCACTTTTGCCACTGAGATTGAGATGTATCCAAAACATTTATTTAGGATGTATCAACGGCCTATACAGGTGTCGAAAAACGTTAACCTTTTAGTTTATCTTTTACGTACGGAAATAAAAAGAAGTCATTCGGTCTTATGTCATCACTATTCGGTGGACGGTTCATCAAATCGATGTTTTGAGTGCCCAAAAATGCTGTTGTTTCAGTCGTTTTGTTAGACCTTGCATTTCTTTTGGCCGAGATGAATATTTTAAGCTACTGTAAGCAAGAAAGTAGGCGGTCATATGTCAAACCGTTCTTAGTATGTATATGTCAAGCTTAACAATAAAGTTGAGAGTTGTTAGATTTCAACTTTAGGGTTTCCAAATCTCGGAATATAAAGGGCAACTTACGTAGGAAGTCATTCATTGAAGAGCGTTTGCCCAAAAATTTTTTTGAAACAAATATTTGAATATTTTAAGTAAATGTAAATAACACAAACAGAGCTTGTATGCTTGCCATCAAAAATGCGAAACTTTAGTTCGGAGATAAGCGCGCAGTTTTAATAATTGTTTAAGTTAGTGTAATCTGCTCCCAAACCTTTAAACTCATTCTCAGAAACGGCTGAACCGAATGACTTAAAATATTCATACGACTGTATGGGATGTATTATATTTTCAAATAATGCATGGTATCGATGCAAATGCGCAAGTGGGTGAAGGCCACAAAAGCATCGAGAGCAATGAAATAGTGATCAACCTTGGTATATTGGGAAATCCATTGTCTATACGACAATCTAGACAGAAGTATGGTAAAGTAAGTCAAAACCCGATGGAACGAGCTACCTGGGTGCAAAATGGTAGAAAACATGATCGGAATACTAACTGGTCACTGGGTGGTGGCAGCACACGCCCGCAAAATGGGGCTACAGATCGAGAAGGCTGCAGCAAATGTCTAGAGCAAGGCATCAGGGAAATAATGAATAACCTCTGGTTCCCACGGTATGATATACTGGAGAAGGTATTGATAGTGATGTCGCAGTCTGTTAAAATTCGCGTTAAGCGCAGGCATCCTAAAGGATGACTACTCCTCTTTGGTCTAGCAACTAAACTCAATCTGTTATCAAAAGACCAAACTAGTCTATGTGCGGCTTATTGGTCTATCAGATTAACCTAACATAACCAAAACTTATATCTTCACCTCCATTTTTCGCCATCTAAAAAACTGTTGTTTTCAATACTTAGAGTACAAGGAATTTAATTTTATGAAAGTAAGGAAATCTTATTTGTGTTGATGCCTTACATCTTTAGATGTATTCTAAGCCATATTAGAAGTATATGCTGTTCTTTCGCTTCGTTTCAGCCTTATTGTTTTTTTAATTCTACTTCTGAAATCTTATAACTATATTCCTTCACCACAACTTTTATCAAGACTGTGACAATATAACTTGCAAAATTTCTTTTAATCCCGTAAGCCTCAAATATTGAAATATTTTTTACGACAACTTCAACTCAAACTATATGCTGCCGACAAAGCCTATCTTACTGAAATCCTCAGTCCAAATAAAAGCGCATATACTTCTCCTGCTTACCTGTCAACAAAAAATACTTGCTTATGATATGTATATATTTAGCTCTTCTTGTCTGCTTTCAATTCGTCTTGTCTTCTTTCAACTACTCGCACAAATCCATTTTAAATTGAAAATTTTGTTTGTTAATTCGCTTACAACGGCATACAGCAAATACAGTTATGAGTTTGGTACTCAACTTTGCGCACACAGCACTATATACATAGCTGAGTACCTGAGCGGGCGCGCACTGCTTACTGGTTACTTATGTTGAGGCATTTTAGGCGCACAACAGGCGCGTTAGTTTTGCAAGTTACCTGCAAATTGCGCTGAGTATCAGGGTTTATATATTTTTGTATGATTTTTGCAGAAGCACAGATCTTTTTATATATTCATTTGATATCTCTAGAGGTATATAGTTTTATATACATATATTTACTTGATATCTCCTGAAGTACTCACTGCTTTGCTGCGCTTTACAATAACCATTGCAAATACTTGATATGACTGTTATGAGGCCTACTTGTAGGCAATGCAAAATTTCAATTTTCCCCCATAAAATTATATATACATGCATAACGGCAGTTTTGAGCGCGGCAAATGTCAAATTTTGTTTACAGCTTTGTGTGAAATGCAAAAATGTGAAATGCAGAAATGCATAAAATGGCAATACAGTCAGTCGGAGATTGCTATTGAAGGTTCTCCGTGTATAGAGCTGAGAGGTAAGTAGGGGGGTAAGGCGTGCGCTAGCTGAGCGGCAGTCATCTTTGCCGTAATGTCAACATTTTGAGTGCAATTGCATAAATAAATGCGCGACCTACATTTAGGCGGTCTGTCTTTCTTACTCACAACACATACAGTAAACATACAGGAGCGCACACATACAAACACACAATTGCACACAACTACATATGCTACGCTCTCGACACATCACATCCCAGCTTTACAAGTGCATAACTGTCTTTTTTAATTTTACGAAATGTGCGCAATTTCCATTGAAGGATTAAGTGCTGTCAGGCAAGCCAAATGTGGCATAAATATTTTTGCTTTATTTTATTTATTTATTTTATTTTTTTTGTTTAGTTGCTTAAGTGTTCATAAATTTTTTATAAATTTTGAAATGTTAAAAGCGGTTTTCTTGCTATTGTAAGCTTCTTTGTAGCGCTGTACGTTTGAAATTGTAAATGCGCCTGTATGTATGCTTCATTTATGCGGTATAAATACGTAATATGCTGGTAGCTCTTCACAAAAGCCTTGAATATTTATAGTTAAATAAAAGAATAAAATTATTGCTTTAATTGATGTTAAAGAAAAAATTTTTTTTTTGTTGTACATGTACTTACAGGTTGAAGAGCTGTTATGAAATGCGCGGCACTAAATGGCGCATACAAGTGTGGGTAATGCTATGCACAATGCACACGCATAACATATGAGCAATTAAGGAGGAAATTGAGTGAAGGTTATTATGTAAAAGGTAACTGGAAATTTATATACACTATTCTTATGTGCAATCAGGAGGGTTGCATAACTACGTTGAAACAATTGCTGATTTGAGATACTTACAAGCAGAAAGTGAACTCCTAGTGCAGCTCCTTCATGGTAGAAAAAGGCGTGAAGCTTTGACCACTATTAGCAAATAAGTTTTTTTTTTAAGTTTTTGGAAACTGGTAGCGATTGCGGTCCTACCTAAGGAGTCCTTGATATTATTGAGATAAATTTTAGTCTTTGAATAGCTTTTAATGTATTTCTGTAATTAAAATATTTTACTAAAACAATATTTTGGGAAAGCAATAAGGTCCTGTAAAAACTTTTCTAGCCTACAGCTGCTTTTCTAGTCTAATTCCTCTATATCTACTTTAGAATAAGGCATTCAGAGCAGTTTAAGTCCAAATATAAGCAGATTTAATGAAATATTGGTATTTAGATTTTCAGTTTCAAGCAGTTTTTGTGCAGTCGGCGATTGCTAGATATCCTTTAGAGGTAGCACTTATCCCTTAGCGAATATATACAAGCGACTGTCATCGTTCTAAGTTTATGAGATCTGATGTCAACATTTTTAATTTTTCATTTTTAATTGAACTTCTTGTTGCCTATATGCCAAACTGTCTCTAAAAGAGAGCATGCGCACAGGAAGATCATATTAAACCTTGCTTACAATTCTAATTAATACACATTGTCTCATAATTTTCTCAGAAGGAAGCTGTTGTGATCAAACTAGGGCTAAGTAACATGTGTACATATCAAATTGTGTAACAAAACATTCACGATGACAGATCAGAAATGAATTAGATGACAGATGACTTGATCTTAAATGTGCACTTTTAAATATTCACTTATTTTGAACTTCACAATGTCACTATTCTTGGACCAAGAAAATATGAAGAAGGGAGAAAGGAAGCATACTTTGGAAACAGCTTAGAGTATGAGAAAAGTAAAAGAAAGAAAATTCGAACGCATATTCTTGAGTCTGACTAAAAAATTAAGGTGGAAAATTCGTGCGGCTTTTTCATAATTTGATGAACAATAATATTTTTCAAAGCATTGCTAATATGAAGCTATGACATTTTCGCAGCTCTCTCATAATTTGTGAATTCCATCCAAAAAACTGCGCCGGCTTGGCAGCCAACTAGAATGAAGCAAGCGAAGTTTTGATACCCTGCTATAAGAGGAACCGTATTCGAACCATATTGCATCGACCAAAACAAATAGTAGTCAGTGCGAGCAATGCCTGGTTTAAAAGACTGAGGAGGAAAAAGTACCCCAACCACTATTTTCCAAATAGTTTTTAACCAGACAGAAAGTACCCTAACCACTATTTTCCAAATAGTTTTAACCAGACTTGCAACATGAGGCCGAACGTTATCAAATTGGAAAATTAATGCCTTATGTTAGTAGCGAGTTATGGGCGTTTTTCAACAATCATTCGCTTCAAGTAATTGTCGGTAGAGTTCCTTGTTGAAGGTTGCACCTCGTTTTAAAAGCTATAATACAGCACGCGCTTCTGATCCCAATAAATATAGAGCATCACTTTAGCGGCTAGCTATAAGTTTTTTATTTACATGATTCTCCAGGTTTCACATAAGATGTTTTGCATTAAGAGTTTTCTTAATGGATCCGTTTTTCAGCAACAGTATCAATCAGATGCAAAAACGACTTTTTTAATGAAGCGTTCAAGCAGTATTACTTACATATATGCAAAATCGTATTTTCGCGTCTCTTGGTTTTAAGGGGGTATTCTGATTTAGAAATTCGAAAAAATCGATTTTTTTTGCATATTTTTATTGTATAACCCTTCAAAAAAATGTCCCTTAGAGGATTTTTCAAAATTCAAATTATTTTCCGAGTTACAGCTCATTTTGTGACTCCGACTCCGACTGCGCGCGACTAGTTCTCAAACTTTAAACTCGTTTTTCTCATAACTACTTTTCTAGAAACGGTGTGCATGATATTTCAAATTCTACTCAACTAATTCACATGAAATTTTACACAGAACTTTCTTATACATTATAGTAACGCACTAGGAAGAGCTTTCGAAAGATTTTTTTTTTTTATTTTTAAAAAATTCCGAACCACAAAAAAACAGGGAAAATATGAAACTTTTTTTTCAAACCTCCACCATTTTGTATTATAAATTTTTTTTTTTCAAAAACGTTTCGTATAGCGATAACTACACTTTTACTCTTCACGGATTTCGCATAAATTTTCATTTTAGGTCACGGAGAGGATTTATAGCTACGTGAGTGGCAACTATAGAATTTGCGAGTTTTTATTATGTTTGGCAACAAACTTCATCGAGTAATGCTACTAGTTTCTCATCTCCAAACTTTTTGGATCGCCAGGACGTTCCTTGTCTTTCAAGCTAAAATTACTACTTTTAAATCAGTCGCTCAGCTACAGCGTATTCATCATTAACTTCTACTAACTTCATGAGTAGGATTCTGCATTTTCGTGCGCATGCAAAAGTCACGTAATCTTTATTCTCAGGCTACTTAGCAAAAATATGGGAAAAATTAGTCAGATTGGTCGGAACGTTTTAAGGTTTCACTAAAAATCAAATATGGATATATCTTATATTACAGTCTGTATACAAAATGGCCCGTTTTACTCAATGGAAATTTCGATTTCGATTTAAAAGTAATTCGCATATAACACTCAGAAACAGTCATGTTGCCAAATACTCAGATATCGGTACAGTCTACCAATGGATGTGAATAAGAAGGTGAAAAATCTACACCAAAGTAATTTTATCAAAATGAATCCTGTGATTTAGTACTTGATCGAGTTAGGAAGGATAAAAGAATTTGTCAAAACGTTGGTCGTGAAAGGATATTGTTTTAGTTACAAATGCAAAAAATGTCTGAACTTAGTATGTAAAAGTAGAAGGTGGGACTCTTTGTAGGTCGTCATTGCATACGGCAAATCTTGGAAGATACAGGTTTTTATGGTTCTTCCAGAAAGTTAAGCTTGGAAAAGTTTCGTGCTGATAGTCGAAACTGTCCTAATTAACCATAAAGCACTAAGCCAACAAATTGGGCAAACCATGCAGAAAAACTTTAAGATTCTAAGAGGGAACATAACTATCAACTTAGATTATATTCCCCATCATTTGGATACATTGGGGCAAAATTTAGATAATTATGGTGAGAATCAAAGAAAGATGTTCAAGAAATAGCCTTGACAAACGGCAGCGTTAATCCGGCTTAACTGCGCACTTAATCAGATCCAAATTTGTAGGTGACAGACGGCAGCTATGCGTGTTTGAAACTATCGTAAACAGCTGATTGTCATTTTTATAATATTTTCAATGAAAATGGATAGAAGATAAACATTGCGGTTGTTGGCCGAACAATTTTCACAAAACCATTTTTTATTACAAAAACATATCAACACGTTCATAACATAAGAGACTGAAAATTTGACTGTCAGTGTTGCTTGTTTTTCATTCACAATAGATTAAAATGGGCCAAATGGCAAATAACAACGTTGCCAACGAAAATGCAACTAACTTTCTAAAATTTGGAGCAATAAAAGGTCGTTAGCAACGGTCTTATCTTGACTAACTCCTAAAATAATCCGGATTTAATGCAGTTAATCCGGATTAACGCTGCCGTCTGTCAATGCTATAAAAGTGATGGAAGGAAGGCATCAAGATTGATTAATTCGTTTCATTATAGCTAATTACTGCTGAGCCCTAAAGAGATATTGCTAACTTAATTATGAAGGAGGAACTCACAAAAAACCTTTAATAAAAATATAACTTATGTTTCCGATATTTATCTCTCCATTTACTTCCGATATATTATACTTTTTCACAATTATAGCGATATAATAAATATATTATATATTTTAATTTATTTCATGTTTTCTGATTTTTACAATGTAAGATGAAAATAAAGACTCAAAAGCAAACGAGGGCAAATTTTACAAAACCATTAGTGGTGAAATGAATTGTGAACATAAATATGTATATCCAAAACCGATCTTATATCTAGAGCAACAAAACCACGCAGTTTGTACTTCTTTTCGCTTCAAATATAATGACGCATAAGGACAATAATTTTCTAACAGATGATACCAATGCTGGAACAGTGGAATTATAAACAAGAATTATATGCCATACCTTGATATTCCCAACGAACCCACTAAAGTAGAAAACTTACGCTATAGAAATATAATTAAATACATATCACAACTAGGGATCTAACAGAAATCGGATTAGAACTATATTTGAAATTATAGTTCAAATAGATGTCAAATCATTATGCAAACTTTTTCCATTCATAAAGCTTCGAAATCAAATATGATCTTCCGCCACATTTTTGTTTAAAATATTGAGCTAAAAATTAAACAACTGTATTACAAAAATTGTAAATATGATAAAGATTACGAAACATATTTATACAGCCACACAGCATCTGTCCGTTTCCTTAGCTTTTCATCGCTCATCATTCATCAACAAAAAACTGCCTACCACAACCCCACTTTGAAGATATAGAATACGAGAAGCATACATTTAAGAGCACCTACGTTGCGTAAGTTCTCGAAAGTTTCAGCTATAAAAATCATCAGTACTTTCAACTGAAATTAACAACAATAAAAAGTAGGCAATACTAAAAACCGCAACTCACGTTTAACATACGCAGCAGAAACAATAATAAAATGTGAGTCTGCTTCGCGCGGCGCCCGAAAGCAGGCAACAAGAAATGTAATTAAGACAAAACTGTAGAAAACGCAAAACATATTGCCTGCAAATAAACATTGATATAATTTTGCGCATGCAGAGACACTAAAAACACAACACACTGTGGGAACGCCGAAAAAGCTGCCACGCGCAAGGCAGGCAAATATTTATGCAGGTATGCGTGTACGCCAACGGCAGTGTCATACAAATATGAATATGCAATAAATGCAGAAATTAATATTTTCATTAGCGGCAAGCGGCAAACAGCTTATAACGCAACGGAGGAGTGCGCACGAAGCAAGATGAATGTGGGCGTAACGCCTAAAAATATGCACACATGCATCTTATGAAGTTGAAAGTTACCGGGGCGATGTGGTTAAAAAGTTGCAAGCTTATTGCTGGCACATTGCACGGCACAGCGCTTTTTTGTTGCTTGTTGTGCATTAGATTTCGAGTGACGCCTAAAACACATGTTATTTACTACAAAGAAACCGATATGCACACGCTTACAAATAAACAAATACACACACACATTAGCGCGACTTCGAGACTTTTAGTTGTGGGTGTGTAGTTACTTTACAGCCATGTGGCAGCTATAACATTGCGGCAAAAACGTGTGTAGGCGGCGCATACACACATAAAGAAGTGTAGCTGTGTGTATATAGCTCAGTATATGTGTTTCTGTGGCAATAGCTTTTGCACCTAAACACTAGCTTCTTGCTTTGCGTGTGCGTTTGCTTTATCTCCTGCCTTGGCGCGCATGCCACGCATACGCCAACAGAAATTTTGCGGCAAAAACACATTGCAACCTTATGAAATTTTAGCGCTTTGGATGCTTAATTAAAAAAGTTTCAGCTGCAACAACTTTCACCCACTCAACAAATACAGCTGTAATACATTTAATGTACAGCGATATAAAAATAAATACATACGTGCATACATACATATACATTTATATGCTTGAGTGAGTGTGCGTGGCTTCTGGCTCGAAAATAAAACAGCGCGCTAACTCTTACAAGTGCTGCTCGTTGGTGTTGGTGGAAGAAGTTGCAAAAGGTGCAGATAGCGCACTTTTTTCTAGCACTTTTATTGTTTTTTTTTTTGTTTTTGTACACTCCTACATTACGTTAGCTTCATTTGTGAGTTTAATGGTGGACTGTTCTGTGTATTAACCATGGCTAGGTGACCAGAGCAAAATTACTTTATGCGTCAGGCTTTAAGGAGAGTATTCTCAAATAGTTATTTTAGGTAACAGTGCGAACTAGTCTAAAAGTAACTAGTTTAGGAGTAGTTACATTTTTATAATTTATTTTTAAAGCGGGCATTCGCAACTGATCGTTTGAGGAAACACTTTTTTTTGGTTCAAAAGTAACTAGTTCGGGAGTAGTAACATTTTTATACTCTCGCAACAATGTTGCTAACGAGAGTATTATAGTTTTGTTCACATAACGGTTGTTTGTAAGTCCTAAAACTAAAAGAGTCAGATATAGGGTTATGTATACCAAAGTGATGAGGGTGACGAGTAGAGTCGAAATCCGGATGTCCGTCCGTCTGTCCGTCCGTCCGTCCGTGCAAGCTGTAACTTGGGTAAAAATTGAGATATCATGATAAAACTTGGTACATGTATTCCTTGGCTCCATAAGAAGGTTAAGTTCGAAGATGAGCAAAATCGGCCCACTGCCACGCCCACAAAATGGCGGAAACCGAAAACCTATGAAGTGTCATAACTAAGCCATAAATAAAGATATTAAAGTGAAATTTGGCACAAAGGATCGCATTAGAGAGGGGCATATTTGGACGCAATTGTTTTGGAAAAGTGGGCGTGGTCCCGCCCCCTACTAAATTTTTTGTACATATCTCGGAAACTACTGTAGCTATGTCAACCAAAGTCTACAGAGTCATTTTCTTCAGGTATTTCCATATACAGTTCAAAAATGGAAGAAATCGGATAATAACCACGCCCACCTCCCATACAAAGGTTAAGTTCAAAATCACTAAAAGTGCGTTAACCGACTAACAAAAAACGTCAGAAACACTAAATTTTACGGAAGAAGTGGCAGAAGGAAGCTGCACCCAGGCTTTTTTTAAAAATTGAAAATGGGCGTGGCGCCGCCCACTTATGGACCAAGAACCATATCTCAGGAGCTACTAGACCGATTTCAATGAAATTCGGTATATAATATTTTCTTAACACCCTGATGACATGTACGAAATATGGGTGAAATCGGTTCGCAACCACGCCTTCTTCCAATATAAAGCTACTTTGAATTCCACCTGATGCCTTCTCTGTATAATACAAGTATAAACATTAGGAACCAATGATGATAGCGGAATAAAACTTTACAAAAATTCGGTATTTGAAAAATATGTAAATGACGTATTATGAAATCTCGATTGTCACTTTACCATGCGAGAGTATAAAATGTTCGGTGACACCCGAACTTAGCCCTTCCTTACTTGTTTACATTCATTTTCTCAGCTTTACTATTAAACTTGAAAGAAACTAAAAAATAAAATAAGATCAGTTCAATAATAAGCACTATGCTACTTAGCAGTTTTTTATTTATTTAATTTCTATGATTTTTTTTTTACCGATTTTTAATAACAAAAAGAAAGATCGTTAACTTCGGATACACTGAAGCTCTACTACATAGTTTTTTGGGAAACAATTTTGACTGGTTTAAAAGTAACTGGTTTGGCAGTAGTTACATTTTTTTATTCACTTTCTCAGCTTTAATATTAATATATACCCCGATCTGGCTAAATCGACTCAGAAACGTTACGCTGATCATTATATACAGTGAACCACGAAAGTGTTCATAAGAACGTGAATTTTACTTTTCGTGTTATATTTATTTCATTTGCAACATGAAATTAACAAATGCATAGTATAAGAAGAAACTTAAAGTAGCTTAATTTAAACTAAAATAGCTAGAAAATGTTATATTAAATATAATTTTAAATGAAAACTTTAGTGCCTTTATTTTTTGGTATGGTACATCGGCCGTTTCACCTTAAGAATCAATATCTAAGGCATCTTTTCAATGAAATTATTCAAAATTTGTGGGCTTTTAGCCAAGCTTCACTGGCGGGCACCCAAACTTTTTCGACGTTTAATTCGAATTACTCTTTTCCTTCTTACTTGTATATTCCACAGATTTTCAATATATTAATTCATGACAGGCGACTGTGCCGGCCTGCCCATAACTATGATTCCCCTATCCTGGAGCCATTTCAGTGTTTTTGTGTGCTTATCGTGCATGAAAAGAGTGTTCCTTGGTTAGCAGCTAGTTTTTTCTACACTGGGTAGGTAATATAAGATAAATAGATGAGGATTCCACCGCGATCTAAGGTGTATTGTGCCCTTTAGAATGTTCAGAATATTGAGTGCTTTAGAATATTAATGCAATCCTTGGCTTTCATAATTCCATTAGATTTATGAAAAACTCCTGGTTTATTATCCTGAAAACAACCCTATAGCATAAGAAAGTCACTGCGAAGTTTTAACGTTCATTAAATGTTGCATGAAGCAACACCATTATTTTTGTCGTACCAAGGCCAAACATTTTTGTCAAGGGCCAAACTCTTCTATTAGCTCCCAAACCATTTATTAAGAACTTTTCGGAACAACATCAAACATCATGTTGCCTAAGTGTGCAGTTCTGTGTTTAGCTGTAAGAAATAATTTCTTTACCACAGTTCTCACGTCCGTTCCGGTATTTTTGAAGGTTTTTCACACAGTTTCTCAGTCTCTTGAAGTCTCTTGATTTGTTCGAAATTGTTTCAATATATTTTCAAAGGTTATATTTTTTGTACGAAAAAACCAAAAGCTTATTTACCAAATTATTCAGACTTCATAAGAATCAGCTTTGAAAATTATTGTTTCTTTATAATCTTCTCAGTTCTAAGAGCCCTAGAATTCAATATGAATAGCTTAATTTAAGAGTTGAGTTTTCTGATCACCTGACATATTAACATGTCTTGACACTATATTTAAAAATTCCGAACAATAGCTCTTGTAATCATTCGACAGATATACCATCTGATCAAATTTGGCTCGGACAGCTCACTTTTAATTGAGCGCGCACATACAAATTTCTTTTATAGTACCAATATACATTTTTTTAAGTTCGTAAAGTTCCATACGTCCATTAGCGTGTGTTTGCAGGAGTTTGATTACGATGCGAAGTTTGCCTAACGACGTTTACCATTAAAAAAATTAACAACGAGTTTGAATGAAATTTTGCATTTCCGATGGAATCACGGCCTCGGAAACGTGGAAAATCTCGCAGAAGTGTTTGCCAAGTCTAATTTATCATGGAGCAGTGTTTGAGTAGATTCGTACCAAAATACATGATTGTTTTGCTCAAAAACAACGTTGAGTAGAAGTCGCAAAAGATTGACAACTTAGCTGTGCACTCTAGATTCGCCAAGCGCATCATTACTGATGGCGCCATCTATATGAATGTCGGCTGGTGCGTTAGAATGTGCTATCTTTATCGATTGGAAGTGAAGTTATTGCGTTTTAAGTGTCAGTATACTTGTGTTATCGGCGCGAAAATGAGCTTCGAGCAAAGAGCCAACATTAAGCTCTGTTTTAAAATTGGTAAAACTTTTAACTTTTAATTGATGGAACAAGTTTATGGCGATGATTGCCTATCTCGTAGCAGAGTGCACGAGTGGTTTCAACATTTTCAAAGTGGTCGTGAAAACATAAATGACGATCACATGGCCCACATGGCCAATCAAAATCCATGATCACCGGAAATTCCATCGAAACAGTGCGTGAATTCATCAAAAATTAGCCGAAATCAACATTTAAATTCATGGAAATGGAATTGAACATCACCAAAACATCGACTTATCGCATTTTGACCCCACATTTGGGCTTACGAAAGGTGTGCGCACGGTTTGTTTCGCACAAATTGAGTGACGACCAAACATTGCTCAGAATCCGCCTCATCGATCGACGCTTGTGACCGATTATTTGACCAAAAATCACATTTTAACCATTAACCACTCCCCGTGTTCACCTGATATGGCACCGTGCAACTTCCTCCTTTTTGGAAAAATGCATTTGCCCATGAAAGAAAAGGATTTTGCAGACGTAGAGGCCATTCAAAAGGCTTGCACCGGCATACTGGCGGCCATACCGCCCAACAAGCTAAAACACTCGTTCGACATACTTTTGGACCGTGCAATAAGCTGCATTGAAGCAGAAGAAGACTATTTTGAATAAAATAAATTGATTTTGCCGAAAAAACCATTTATTCTGTTTTTTCTTAAAGTGCTGTTTACTTTGGAAAGCATCTTGTAGGTTTAACAATTTGCCCTCGAAACTGTCCAACAAAGCAGCCATTGGCGCTCAAAAAAATTTCCAAAACCAAGAAACTACGTCAAGGCCGGTCAGAAATCAACTGAATGTACAACGCTTCAATTACCGTGATGTGGGGCAACATGAATTGGTTCCGCAGGGTCAAATGTTCAATAAGAAACACTGTTCGATCGCGTTGAAGCGACTTTGTGAAGAAATCGTCGTTTAACGGCCGGACGAGTTGAAAAAAAGTATGCATTTTTACCACGACAATGCCCTTTCACTTTCTAGAATGATTGAGAACTGTATTTTTAGTCAAGCTCGAGACGCGAAAGTCATTGCTCCGCCACTGTATTTGCAAGATTTAGCTTTCTGTGTCGTTTTCTGATTTCGAAACTGAAAAAATTGCTTTGGGTAACGTGAAACGAGCTCAATGCAGCCATGAAGGCACGGAAGGCCAAATATAGTGAAAATTGGTTTTAGCTGAGGCTTAGAACACGCGTATGGAAAATTAGTTTCAGCATTGATAGCATCGAGAGAAAAGTTCTGCGAAAGATTTATGGTCCTTTGCGCGTTGGCCACGGCGAATATCGCATTCGATGGAACGATGAGCTGTACGAGATATACGACGACATTGACATAGTTCAGCGAATTAAAAGACAGCGGCTACGCTGGCTAGGTCATGTTGTCCGAATGGACGAAAACACTCCAGCTCTGAAAGTATTCGACGCTGTACCCGTCGGGGGAAGCAGAGGAAGAGGAAGACCTCCACTCCGTTGGAAGGACCAGGTGGAGAAGGACCTGGCTAGGCTTGGAATATTCAATTGGCGCCACGTAGCGAAAAGAAGAAACGACTGGCGCGCTGTTGTTAACTCGGCTATAATCGCGTAAGCGGTGTCTACGCCAATTAAGAAGAATGATATGCTTGAATTGGGTGAAAACACTTTATTTTGAGGGCGGTAACAAAGCTTTACGTTGAAATTCATGACAATGTTTATCGTTTTGTCAGCCTGGATCAAATTTATTATAAAAAGAGGATTTATTATTCTAAGAAGGACTGGGTTGGGAATGATTTCAAATGGCTTTGCTCAAATTTCTAGCGAGGCCCTTCAAAGAGGTTAAAATATTTTCGCTCAGCTTTATAGAAGAAAGTTTAAATTTCATACTTTTTTTTCATTAAAGAGGTTGTACAAAGAAATTAAAAAAATTAAAACCAAATTTTTTTGTTGTAGAAAATAATTAAAAAAAAAATTAAATATCAATTAAAAAACAATTTATTTTAAAAATAAAAATAATAATTGAATTTAAAATAAATTGAAATAAATAAAAAAAAAATTAAATTTAAAATAAATTGAATTAAATTAAAAAAAAATATTTTAATGTTTTAATATTTTTTTAATTATTATTTTTAATTTTTTTGTTTTTTTTAATTACTTTAAATTTTTTTAAATATTTTTATTCTTTTATTATATGTTTATTTTTAAATTAGAAACGATTTAAAAAAAAATTAATATTCTGTAACAAATTTATGCTTCACTATGTGTTCAGCGTTAGGTCACTCTGGTAATAATTTTCATACAAAACAAAATTTTTAGACTTATAAAAAATATGCTGCAAAGCAGCACAAGTCCACAGCAACCATAAAAATACTATTCCTGTTTCATTTTTGCTTATTTCTATTAACTGGTAACTCTAAACAAAAAACAAGCACGAAAGAAGCGCTGGCTAACTTCACCGCATTTGATTGTCTGCTTTGCCAGCGTTGATTGCGAGTTAATAGTTTCGCCAGCTAACTAAACATTTCTACACACTTACACACGTTTATACATACATACATATATATGTATGTATGTACAAGTGTGCATAAAGTGCGTATGTGTGTAATCACACATTGCATTGTCTTGATCACACCGTATGCGCCGGTTGTTATGCAATAAAAATGTTTAAGGAAATCATAAAAAAGCGGACGAAAGTTGCAAGCGGCAAACACACGTACAAGCAATTACACAATTATACATATGTATGTGCAGATGCATAAATACATACATACATACATACACATGCTTGCAATAGCAACAAGCGCTTATTAGTATGCGTGTTAGCAGCGAGCAGTTTGAAGTTGTTGCTTATAAGTGTGTGTTGGCGCCCCAACTATGTACTTTATTCTACTGCAATTCAATCGTACAACAAACAACTTTTCCACACATACCTACATACATGCATACATTTATAGACATTTTATTGTTTTACTACACGGTTTTGTTCGCAATTTTATGATTTTATTTTCATTTTTATTTTAACAACTTTTTTCTTAGTTTCCTTTGCATTACTTCGCACAATTCCCCAGTTAAATAATAGTTTGGTGTGTGAATCTTTGTGTGAATACAGTAAGTGTGGTTGGGTGGCTTTCGCAGCTGCCACTACCGCTGGCTGTGCGCCTTAAAGTGCGCAACAATAAAAATGGTAACATGTTAACTGGGATTTGTTTATGCCTTTCTTTGTAGTCTCTTAACAGTTTCATTGTCTTTATATGGCACTCTATGCAAAACTGTTGTTTGATGCATGCTTTGCTATTTGAAATTAGTTTGGTAAAATGAGTGAAATAGTAGTTTTTGAGATAGGGAGAGACGAGGTAGAGAATAATAAAATGTAAATGCGTTTATATAGTTATAATACGTTGGGTGAAGATATGTAATAAATAGATGCAATATAAAAATTATATATTATAAGGAATATAACTAAAACTGTCTGAATCATTCTAGCTAGTTTGCTTGAACACAAAAACTGACTTTGTTTCTGCAGACTATAGAAAAATCTTTAATCGGAAACTAGTTGAGTTTTCAGTTAAATTAATAAAACCGACTCACCAAAATTATGGAAAGTCATCTTAAGGTGGAAAAATTGACCTTTCCTAATTAAGAACTTTTTTAGTATGTTTTTTTAAAATATAAGGAAACGTTGCCTACATCTAGGCGAAGCTATTAAATATTAAGTTTATATAATATCTAAGGAAACGTTACCTACTTCTAGGCAAAATTATTACATATTAACTATTTGACATATTAACTATTTGAGTTAGAGATATCTCTCTAACTCTGAACTCATTCTCTTTTCTAAATAAGAAGCATTTATGATTTTCCAAACAAATAATAAGGCGTTGCCTACATCTAGGCGTAATTATTATGTATTAAATTTGGTATACTCTATATTAACTTATGCTTGCAAATATTTAAACGACTTCGTGCAGCGCCATAACTCATTTGGTATTTGAAGAATTCAGCACAAATTTCATACAACGAATGATCCAAGTAGAAAAAACCTCGAAATGGATCACCCTCCATTTTGCTAAGTCTAAATAATTTCACAATAATTAACATAATTATTGTACTTACGGTACAAAATATGAAAACTGTAACAAATACACATACTAAAATTTCATTGCCTACATTTTGGCGTAAATTTATACAATTCAAGATTTATTTATTGCAATAGTAAAAATATACAAAAATATAGTAAAACTAATCGAATATAAAAAATAGTCTCATTTATTGGCAGATTTGTGTCTTCTGTCTTAATTACGAATAATTTTTATATATTATAAAAAATTCGATATTGGCGTGAACCAGCTTTTTCCATAACAAAAACTCGGATTCGTAAAAAATATTTACATTTTTTTAAAAGCATCTAGAGTAACTAAGTTTCCTAGTTAGTAGTTAAAAAAAAAATTCGGGATACCTCTATATATTGATTCAAACAAAAAAAGAAATATGTATAAAGAACTTTCTATCGAAACAGTTCCCATTTCAGTTCAAATAGTTAATAGGAATTTTTGTTTACTTATGAAAAAATTATTGCCTACATTTTGGCGAAATTGTTCTGCAACGCTATTCAGAGTGTGTTAAATATGAGCATTTAGAATATAAATAATTGTTCTTGTGAAAGTTACCGGACTCGCGATTTTTTAAAACTTGTTTTACTAAATAAATTTAGAAAATACTCACGTTTAGCTGATATGAAAAATCTTCTAGCCAGCCAACTGCCACTGCTTATGTGTTTAGCGAACAATTAGTACTGTCAATCTGTAAAGAAAGAGAATAGAAGTAGATTGAGTTAAAAGTTCAATTAATTCGTTTTTTGTTTTGTGAGACGACATAATCTTATTTTATGATTTTTTCTAATTTAAATGAAAGCAATTGCAAATCCTTTTGGTTTCATGGTTATATCTACAAAAACTCAAATCTTGCCTAGCAATGTCTATAGCCTTCTATAAGTAAAATATTCATTATGTTAAAATTTACAGACTTTTAAAATATTTGCTTATGAAAAACTTTGAAGACAAAACAAATATATTGTAGTAATGAGATATACAAGGTCTGTCGCAAAATAAACAGAATTTTTTAAATATAACTGTTTCTGGTGGCGCCAACGATTGGTGGGTATATGAAATGAAAAGTTTGATCTCTTGTGGACATTTCGTAAAAATTTTAAGACAATTGGGTAACTACAATCGATGTTATCGATCAAAAAGTGACAGCAGCTTTTGGTCATCGGTCGTAAAATGCATTTTGAACAAAGAGCAAATATTAAATTTTGTTTTAAACTTGGGAAAACGTTTACTGAAACATTTCAAATGATGAAAAAAGTTTATGGCGATCAGTGCCTATCCCGTAGTAATGTGCATGAGTGGTTTAAGCGATTCCAAGAAGGTCGTGAGGACCTCTGTGACGATCAGAAGTCGGTCGTCTTCAGAAGTCAAAAATAAAGACAATGCTGATTTGTTTTTACGATTCCGAGGGTATTGTACACCGAGAGCTCGTCCCACCTGGCCAAACGATTAATGCGTGTTTTACCTTGGTGTTATGAAGCGTCTTTTGTCACGCATTTGTCGTGCTCGACCACAATACCGTGAGGCAGGGTCCTGGCGCCTGTTGCTTGTCACTGATTTTCACAAAAAACTCCATATTAACCATTAATCACTCACCCTACTCACCTGATCTGGCACTCTGTGATTTTCCCCTATTTGGAAAACTTCATTTGCCCATGAAAGGACACTGGTTTCAGGACATTTCAGCTATCCAAAAGGCGACGACCGATATTCTCAAGAGCATTCCGAAAAATTACCTTAAACACTCATTTGAAATGCTAGTTGACAGGGCTAAACGCTGTATCGAAGAACAAGGAAACTACTTTGAATAAAAAAATATAACTTTTGAAAAATATTAATTTTTTGTTGTTTTTTTTGAACAGTCCTGTTTTTCTTTGCGACAGACCTTGTATTTTGGGTATAATTATAGGTATTACAGTATTTTATATATTTAATAAGAAAATATAGAATTTGATTTCACCACCTTTTTAATATTTTTGTATATTTTCAGTTCATTCCATCCACCGTGAACTTTTAATATGAAACATAGCTTGCCAGAAAATTTATATTGACCGAATAAATAAAAAAAAATATAAATAAATAAATGTAACGTCGCCGGAATACATTTTGAAACGCTAGTTTTAGTTAAGCGGAATCGTTCCCGTTCCCACGGCAGACGGGTCTACATAACCGAAACGAATTTTTCATCCGGTCAAGGACTGTCAACTTGAAAGAATTCTGCCTCTTCAACAACAGCAGTAACGAAGGAAACTTTAATTCCTAATTACTTCCTTTCACAGCTGAGTTATATTAAGGACAGCTGACAAGCTTTTAAAAAGTGTTTTTATGGTAGCAATATTTTAAGAAAAAAATACTAATTTAGAAAAGATGAACAAAAGTAAATCTATGGCGCCGCCCTCAAATTAATCCTCTTTATGTTAACGTTTCTTCCAAACCTCGAAACAGTCAATTTCCGAAATAGTCGTCAATACGCATAGTGATTCCAGTGTACTGGCTTCAATTTCGTTTCGCCACAGCGGACGTTTGCGTTTGCTAAATAGGCTGCAGTCACACGGAGCGAATACGGTGGTTGCGGAACGATTTGAATGAAAATTTAGAGAAAAACTTAAGAAGGATCAATGAATTTCATAAAATCGCGGCAGTGCATTTTCGTGGCGCAAAAGCTAAGAGTTTTCTGCCCATAATTCTGGCATCTTTTTACGTATTTCTTCGCGAAAATAACGTATAACTCTCAAAAAGAATTCCTTGTTGTTTGGCCGGTCAGACGCAATTCGGAGAGCACCACACATCGATAGTTGAAGAAAACTGTCACCATAACCTTGATTTTTGACATGCTTTGAAATGTTTTTTTCATCTTCGGCTTACCTTTGCCAGGATATTCGGCCCATTGATCGTCTGTTTCCAGGTCGTAAGAATAGATACAAGACACATCGTCAGTAATAATACATTGCAGGATATCCTGGTAGTCCGAAAGCATTTTTTCGCAGACCTTAATGTGACGATATTTTTTCGAAAAATTGAGTGATTTTGGCACCAATCGTGCTTTCACTTTTCTTAAGTCCAAATGACCTTTCAAAGCGGTTTTTACCGATGCTTCCGATATTCCAACGATGCTAAAAAGATATCTGACTGTTAATCGTCGATTCTTAAGCACCAATCCCTTTATTTTATTGACGTCTTAATCATCAATTAATGTTGTTAGGCGTCTTGGACGCGTTCTTGATCCTATTTGAATAATTTTTTTTTGTTCGCGACAAAAAATTATTGAAGGCAATTATTGTTGCCAACATTCTGAACGTTTTGGCAACAGAAATGTGATTCCGCACACTAAATTTAATGGAACTTCTTTGTTGAATAGTTTCACTCATCGTAAAAATCGCCAAATGCAGTTTATGTAGTTCAGACAAGCATAACCTAACAATTATGATTATTTTGATGTTACATTTGGCACCGGTATCAGTGACAGTCATACCAACCTAAAAAAGAAACTGTTTCGACAATAAGGTTTACGCGCAAAATTTAAATTAAAAAGTCTTACTATTTTTTGCCCACAATAGTATATTACAGAAAAATCTTATATACTCTTAGGCGAAATAAATATTATTATAGTTGAGAAAAATTCAGCATACATTCAGCAATAAATAAAAATCTTGCAAAATCAGCAAAAGTTAATTTTACAAAATTATAAAATTTTATTAAACTTATAACTCTAACACGGAGAGAAAATTTGGACAACGAAATCTTGGTCTGTCAAAAAAGTCTTGCGGTACTTTCGCTAGTTGGCGCTGAAAGCGCGTAGTTCCAGTTTTATTCGTCGCATCGGGTCATGCTATACCTTTTTGGAAAGCTCATTTCACGCGCTAACAAGTGTTTGATTGAAGTCGTTCGTGAGTTATAGCGTCGCAAACATGGAGCAAAATAAAGAGAAAATACGGCATATTTTACAGTACTATTACGATAAAGGCAAAAATGCATCTCAAGCTGCCAATAAAATTTGTGCAGTTTATGGACCCGATACAGTTTCCATTTCCACCGCACAACGATGGTTTCGACGTTTTCGTTCTGGTGTAGAGGTGGTCGAAGATGCGCAACGACGCTCCGGAAGGCCTGACGTCGAAAATTGCGATAAAATCGCTGAATTGGTCGAAAGAGATCGGCATAGTAGCAGCCGTAGCATCGGTCAAGAATGAGTCATCAAAAATTCATTTCAATTTCAATAAATAAAAAAAAAATCAATAAAAATACCGCAAGACTTTTTTGACAACCCATTATTTAAGATTTATAAATGTTGCGAGTCAAAAAGGCTAGCATAAGATCGATATAAATGGCATGAGTCTCACTGTGTATCTTTTCATTCCGCTGAGCTTATGATACAATATATACATATGTATATACAAAAATAATGTAATGAAAAGATAAACTAAATTTTAGTATATAAAAGAAAATTAGAGACTTAAAGCATACTTAAATACAAAATTAAGTATCACACAATGGACAATAAAAATATTTAATATTTAACGCAAATATAAATATGTACAATAAACTTTTTTACTTCAAGTAATGTTTTATGTTTCTTCAAAACAGATGTATGCATGTAAATATATATAGCGTCAGGCTAAAAAATATGTTATTTTTATTGCCATCAAAGTAAATACATTTTTAAGTGGCTCAAAGTGGTTGTGAAATGGTAAAAATTCTTAGCAAAATAAATCAACGAACTTAAAAAAAAAAGTAAATCATTTTTTATTGTAAAAAGATATAAGTTAATTTTAAGGGGTATTCTGGTCTAGGATTTTGCAAAAATCAATTTTTTTTTGTATATTTTGAAAGTTTAGACTTTCGAAAATATGACCTTGGAAGGATTTTTCAAAATTCGACTTATTTTCGTAGATACAGCCGATTTTGTCATGTGGCGTCCGTGTTCACTAGAATTGTCTCCTAAACTTTAAAATCGTTTTTCTCAAAACTACTTTTTTTGAGGTGGTTGACATGATATCTCAAGTTCTACTGAACCGATTTCTTTGAAATTTGGTATATGCTCTATCGTGTCTGCCATGGATTTCCTAAAATTTCGATTTGAAGTATTTTTAAAAAATTCGAAAAGGTTGAAAAAATCGGGTCAAAACAAATTTTTTTTTTCAAGTCGACGCCATTTTGTTATTTTTTTTTTGCTCAACCCGATAACGGCATCCTTATTAATGAAAAATCTTCTTGTTTTTTGTGTTTTAGATCTCTACATGGGTTGAAATCACGTCAACCAGGACGCACCGTTTTTTTGAAACCCCCACTCCACCGGCACGTATCTCGAAAAAAAAATTTTTTTTTTTTGCAATTTTTTTTTGTATTATTAAAATGTCAATAAAAAACATATCAACAAATGGATAGTAAAAAGGTTTTTTACTTTTTTTTATCTTAGTTTAAAAAAATGCCTAAAATTCATGCGTCTAGACCTGAATACCCCCTTAAGATATTTGAAACTCTGAAGAGACTTTGCTGTTTTAGACATGTTTTTTTGTTAGTTAGACTGTGCTTTCGTAGAAGAAATTTATTTATAGGCTAATTACACTAGTTTACACTAATTTTATGACAGTGATGCTAGGACTGTTTTTGCTGCTTTTGGCTTGCTATAACCGAAAATGATGGCAAAAATACCTAAAATGCTTTTTTTATTGATTTCTTCAAATATTTTGTAGACTCTTTAATAGCACTTTGAAGAACACCATGAAAACAATGCAGGTTCTAGGTAAGTAATCCTCTTCCTTCCCGTTTAGCAACTGAATTATTAAAGGCAATAACGAGCACGCTGCTTACAGCAATCCTTCCAAATAATATATACATATAGTATATTCAAATCATAAGTTTATAAATAATTCACTACCTCCATATGACATCAAGCAGGCATAGTCAAATGTGTCTATAAAATAAAATTTAAATATGCTTTACCCAGCAGACCCGAGAAAAATCAATGATATCCACAAAGTTTGTCAGCTTGCATTTTGTTTGTTTTGACTGTTTGTTATTGGCTAACTCTTCAATGGTTATGACATAATTATGAACATTTGTGCCACAGCGCAGTAAATTAAAACAATATTATCGTGGTAGACAAATACGCACGAGAGTGTAGATTTGCATATGTCGGCATACTTGGCATTGTTATATAAGGGAGTGGCACAGCAGCCACATCAAATATATTGCATTTAATAAGCAGCATGACAAAAGGGTTAAATGGCGCAATTGTGGAGGATTGTGGGTGCATGGGAGTAAACTTTTTTATGAGTTTAAATTTTGTGAGCAAAGTTATGAAGCTTGGAAATTTAATAAAAATTATATATACATACATATCTATATGCAATGGTTTGGAAATACAGTGGAAGCACGTCTTGTCAAAAATATAAAAAAAAATAAATAAAAATTCCTCTAGATGAGACGTACAATTTCTTTATATATAACCAGTTCAAATAATATATCAGTTAGCGCCTTTAAAGTGGATGATCTTTAAACTGTCAATTTTTTATTACATACCATCTATGAAAATTCTATGAAGCCTTACTTAACAAGCCGAATATCTCGAGAAGTAATAATGTTAGCGATATTGTCCTAGGACCTTTTTTGTAGCAAATAAAATTTCCTACAAATTTGTCATGTATATTTTTTCTATAGCTCTTGTCATTTACGAGATATATACAAAAAAGTGAGAATTTCGTGGAAAAGTCAAGTTTAGAGTCCTGTACTACCTCGCCGGTGTGAGTTTCGACTTTGTCGCAATGGGCACTTTTGTAGAGTGTTCAATTCTGAGAAATATGTGTCCAAAGTCAAATGTCATAAAATGCATCTGAGCTATAGAAATTGAAAGATAGAAAATCACGATTGTCCTCTATTTTCTATGGAAAAAATTTTTACATGCCTTGGTCCAGTCCCCAATGTTAATATTAAGGGCTCAAATTTTTAGGGAATTTTTTTAGGGTATTTCCAAGGAAATTTCATGATGGAACTGAAAGAAATGAATAGTTCAAACAAATAAAAACATCCTAATATATATGTATAAATGTCCCACCCGTGCTGGGCTGGACTCATTGGTTACAACCAACACGGTGGACGAGTGTGTCGAAGTCTTCAGCTCAGCGTGAAAACTGTTCTGGAGAGCTTCTGTCCACTGACTGGTGAAAATACGAAAAAGCGGAGAGAAACCACTCTGCTGGACTATAGAACTCTCGGAAGTCAGGGCGTCTTGCAGACGTTTATTTAACAAGGCCTGCAGGAGTGGGTGAACTGACGACTGGGCATTGTATGAAACGGGACGAGGGAAGCAAGTCCGAGATAAGAAAAGCAAAGAGGACTTCATGGAAAAGCTTCTGCGAAAAAGTGGAGGGCTGCCATGAGTTTTCTAGGTAAAGGCGTATCCTCGCAAAGAAGCCCGTCCCCGTGGGTTGTCTTAAGTACGCAAATGTGAAGTCAGTCCTAAGCAGTGATGATACACTTCGGATGCTCCGTGATGCTCACTACCCGAGCAATACGTTCCCTAGGGGGTATCGCAGTGCTGCATGAGGATTGCGCAGCCTTTGCCTGCCTTCTGGATTAACGGCACTTGGCTTGTGAGATCAATTCGTTCAAAACTTTCATGCCCCCGGGCCCGGATGGCATTATACCAGCGCAGCTGCAGCAGGCTGTTCAAGTGCCTTGCAACTGTTTGGCACCTATGCGAGCTGCATAAGACTGATTTACAACCTTTGAGCCTAGAGACGAGTCAGAATTACGTTCATCCCGAAGGCTAGTAGGGACTCCCACATTACGGCCAAGGTTTTCAGACCCATCAGCCTATTCCTCTTCTTAATAAAAACTCTGGTTGACAGACTGATGGACTGGTACATAAGGAGGCGCATTGCTGGGGACCACTTATGAGGAGCGCAACATGCTTATTGTATAATAGGTCAATAGGTCATACTGCCCTAGATACTACCAAGCTCAAAGAATTCGCTGTTGTAACCTTATTGATCTAGTGGATCTTTCAACAATGTGCTGCTGGAAACAGTGGTAATAGCTCTGGACGGTCTTGGGATAGAATCAAACCTCAAACATTTAATTTTCAGTCTTCTGTGCGACAGAGTGATAGAAACGGAATGGGCCAACGCACGTGCTCGACGGAATTCTCTCTCCTCTACTAAGGATCCTGTTCATTAATGACTGCCTTGAAAAACTCGAGAATCGTGACTGCCGCGTGATTACCTATCACCGTCGAGACAACTCACTTTTATTTACTAGATGATACAAGATCACGGTGACAACGTCTGCAACCGCGAATCATCCATCTGCAACCGGCGGTTACAGTAAGATATCTAGGTCTCATCCTGAATAGGAAGCTTTCATGGAAGCCGAATATCGAAAAGAAAGCAAAAATGCAACGATTGCATTATTTTGCTGCGGAAGAGTCATTGGCAAAAGGTGGGGTTATTCACCGAATGCCGTTCTTTGGCTCTACGGCACCATATTCAATCTCATCATGTTTTGAAGCAGGCTTTATGTGGCGGAGGGCTAATCTTAGAAGCGCCACATAAGTGTCCGGAGCCGGGGATTTTCAACTGATCTGTTATACATAAATGATCAGTCGATGTAGGCATGTTCGCCCTTCTGTCTGCATATACGCGAACTAGTCCCTCAGTTATTGCGATATCAGCCCAGAATTTTGCATATGGTATCTTATTTAAAAGAGATTGGATTATTGTCGAAGGTAACGGCACAATTTTCGAAAAAAAATCCTCAGATAATATACATATAACGTATGCCAACACATACTGAAGGATCGACATCAAGTTCTTATGTGGAACATTTTTGGCATATGTTGGCGAAATTTGGCTTGGGTTAATATTCAAGGCAGCGTTACAATCGGCAAACAAATGGGTGAGATCGGGGTACTATAACATATAGCTACCATATAAGCTAATCGATCAAACTTGTGTCTCTTTATACCCATTTATACTATAAAAAAAAAACACCTGTGACGAGTATTATAGCTTCGGCACTGTCAAAGCTAACGTTTTTGCTTGTTTTTTACAATTTTTATACGAACATTAGACAAGATCTACGAATATATAAGCACACTTATCGCATATATATGAACATCCTAATTTTTTGTAGCTACACAAAGGCAGTTTGTGCGCACAAAGACAATTTTTAAGTAGCAACCAAACATGGAAATTATTATTATTGCGATTATCAGCGAGGTAAACAGACTAAATTGAAATATGTAATACAAATATATGCATATGTATATGTAAGAGCAAGCATTTATGATGAGGAACAACTAAATATACATATATACTAACATTATAAAAGCTGAAGAAAGGCATACGCGCCTATATGTATGCTGGCATACCTTCCCCACGCGCCAAGTTACGACGACGCCGGAAGATAGACTTTATTTATTTTATTACACAGACATATATGTGTGTATATATGTGAGTATGTCTATTTGTATTTGTGTGTATGTCTATTTTTCTGTATATGTATGTCCATTTGTATGTGTATTTATGTATGTTTACATGCATGTATGCACATATGCCGCCACATATCGCAATATATCGCTTATGCTAACACATGTGGTGACATATTTTAAATGTTAGTTGTGCGTGTATATGCCCCAAGTTTGCTTAAGCGCCTGTGTTTATGTTAGCATAATCTAATCTGTCACGCATACGCCTGTAAATTACGCTGTGCCCTCACAACAATATAGCCGACATGCTCTTCCGCTGTAACAACGCTTTGCTTGCTGATTGCTGCCCCTCACTGCTGACTTCCGCACGCTTTTCATGTGCTGCACACACTCACACACACACTATGGCATTTGACGCATATTATTTTTCGTTTATGTTTCGTCAAAAATGACACGCAAAATGTGACAGCTTTGTACACCGCAAATCATATTGCCGCTTTTTTGCTTCACACATGTATATACATATGTATATACATATAAATATGTGCATGTGTTGCTGTAAGCCTCAGCATCTCTTTATTTCGCATATTTTCTTGCTCGCTTACTTAGCCGCCGCCGTTACAGTTGCTTACTTCGTTTTGTTAGCTACTTGGCAGGCAATTTGCGTTCTGTTGTATTTGACTTCCGGTGGTTTGACGCCTTCTACCTCACACGCATAATCCGCCCCACGTGTAGCACCGCGAGCAGGTTTCATATACTTTTTGGCTAAGCAAAACCCTCGTTTTGTAGTTGTTGGTTTTTTGATGTCTCTTCAGATTCGAGCTGTGGGTTTCTCCAGCTTGTCTCACACTAAGTACCCGCAAGCATACACACACACATATGCATGTACATATGATATGTGGACTTAGGTTTGTTTATTATCCTTCCTTTGCCTTGGCATTGTTAGCATATTTTGTCACGTGTCGGCTTCATTGCTGCACGTACTTTGGTTATTTATTTCTTGTATACTTTTTTTTCCAAAAATTTTGTATATTTTTATACTTAATAAGCGCCTATAATAGAAATCTGGTTTAAATTTCCCCCATATGTTCATTTCACGGAAACAGGTGTGGTGAATAGTAGGTGTAGTAAGTACGCAGTATAAAATGAGTGGAGGAGAAACTCAAACTAAATTAAAAAGAAATACATTCAAAAGAAAAAAAAATAAAAATAATATTAAAATATATTAAGCTTAAAATGATGGCAGCAAAATTCCGAACTCCATAACTTATATTAAAAAAATTATGAAAAAGAATGCACGCTTATTTTACGTCGAGATCTTAAATTGAAAGCGTACCAAATAGAGCTTATGCAAGAACTGAAGCCACTCGACCTTCCCAAGCGACACCGCTTCACTTTACGTGCTCTTCTCTTCCAAAAAGATCCGACATTTTCGAGCCAAATTTTGTTCATCGATGAGGCCCATTTCTGATCTTATTACTGGGTACGTAAACAAGCAAAAGTACCGCTAATGGGACGAAGAGCATGAAGTGATTCAAGAGCTGTTATTTCATCTAGTAAAAATCAAGGTTTGGTATGGCTTGTGGGCCGGAGGAATCATCCGTCCGCATTTCTTCAAAAATGACGCCGGTGAGTACGTAACCGCCAATGGCGACCCTTATCGCGCCATGATCACCGACTATTTCGTGCTTGAATTTGAAGCTCGTGATCTCAGCGACATTTCGCATCACTCATTGGATTTATTGAGGGAACACTTCGGTGAGCAGATAATTTCATGTTTTGACCCGGTCGATTGGCCACCAATTTTGTGTGATGTCACACCGTCTATATGGACAATCCCGCTTTGGACAATAATCCATGCCTAATTTCGTGAAGATGTCTAGTCAAGTGAGAAAATGTTCCATACAAGAATTGATTCTGATTTTTAAATTTGCTTGGCAGTGGTCCAATATCGATAGTTCCGACTGGTGGGCAGCTTCTTGGGAATAAAAGGACATACTCAAAACTTCAGTTAGATATCTATAAGCTGAGGGACAAGTTCACGACAGGCGGGCGGACAGACGGTCATACGACTTAGGAATGGTCACTGCTAATTTAATCTTCGGCATTGCTAATTTAATTTAGAATTTTGTTAACGGAGTAAAAGAAGCTTTCTGAAAAGCTTATCTCGAAAGAACAATTCTAGGTGCGCTATATAAGTCTCCTCCAGAGAGCACGGTTTTAGACACGGAAGGTCAACTCCAGGCGCCATCCGAAGCATCATTGAAAGTGTAGAAGTCGCATAGCATATATGCTCCAAATACAAGCGAATAGTTCTGTTGGCGACTTTAGACGTTCGAAACGCCTTCAACAGCGCAAGATGAGTAGTTAGAGTGAGTTTAGTAACACATTTTAGAGTCCCCGATAACCTCAACGCTGCCGTGCGGAGCTATCTTAGTAACAGAAAACTGCTGTACCACACTAAAGAGGGATCACGACAAATATAAGTTATGTCAGGAGTAGCACAAGGGTCCATTTTAGGCCCAGACCTATAGAACATAAGTAATGACGAATTACTAAAACTTGAAATGCCGAATAATTTTATTTAATCAGCCACGCGAACGACATAGCGGCAGTAAGCATAGCCCAGGACACAGAGGAAGACCAAAGAAGCTTGAATCTGGTTATGATACAGAAGCATGCTTTGAGGACACAAGAAGCAGTGAATAACCCAAGATTAACCTTCTGGGTACAAATCCAGCACGCCGCAGGAAAGGCAGCGAAAATTACCTCCTACCTTAGCCGACTAATGGTCAATATAGAACGACCCACACAAGAAAAGAGAAAGCTCTTAATATCAACAACCACGAGTGTCTTACTACACGGAGCAGAGATTTGGGCAGATGTACTAAAATAGAAAAATCGGCGTAAGATATCTGTCAGAATGCCCCGCATCGCATGCTTAAGAGTTGCAGCAGCTTACCGTACTGTGCCGGGTTATACAATATTAGTCATAAGTGCTAATGCAGCCATTGACTTTCTAGTGCACGGAAAAAAACAATGGAAGCTTACAGTGAAAATAAAAAGAATGCAATTGACCGAATAAAGAAAGACACGATACTCGCTTGGCAACGTAGATGGTGAAAATGAGAGTCACGATAGATGAACGGTCAGACATAGAAGAGATTTAAACTTATGGACAAGTCGTAAATTTGGAGAAGTTGGCTTCTACACAACACGTCTGCTAACCGTGCTCGGATACTCAAGAAAGCACCTTTGTAGAATGAGAAAAGCCGAAAAGCCGTCATACCTATACAATGACGCGACAAAAGACGACGCAGAACACATATTATTTAAATGTCGACTTGATTGATGTCAAGCTTGTAGACGAAAAAACTGTCGGATTATCCAGAAATACGCGACAATTCTGTTACGCTGAAAAAAGCGATATATACACGGTAACTACATGAAGAATCACTTTTGTTTACTCGCTCAATCACGACATTCGAAAATTTATAGTACGAGCAGGAATGTTTATTCGTCATAAAAAGGCAGGCAGAGAAGAACATGAGACTTAACACCGGAAGCACAGTCGATGACATTTTCTTTCACATCGGAATATATGTGGTATAGAAAACTGTTTCGATTGGGCAAAGCCTAACGAGCACTGAGTACAATCAACTAAAAATGTGTTCAAGGTATGTGAGTTCATAAGTAGAAAGTTGCGTTAGGTTAACCACAAATTTGTTTAGGTGCTAGTCATTTCACCAGATCTGCTGAAGGTGCGCCTACAGAGATGTTTCAGCCTCAGACTAGCACAAATAGACAGTTGAGAAGCAAATGCTTAGCTGATTCTACAACGACTTTCTATTTATGTAAAGTTTGGATCCAAGAACTTAGCGAACTTAAAATTAATATAAAAGGAATCAAGAGGTAATACATATAAGCCTAAGTAGTAATATAGGATAAATATATAATATTTTTATTCCAAATAGTAGTAAGATTTTAGAGAATTGATGTTAATTGTGCTAGATCTTAGGGCGATTTCACATAGGATGGAAAATATGGCGCCGTAAAGCAACACAAAAATAAACGAAACAATGAATTTAGAAAGAGGATATTGTTTGCAAAATTATTCAGCATTCAGCAATCAGCTGACAGGTAGTGGTTTGTGTCCTTACTAGTTATGCGCAAAACTCCATTGTAAAGAACTTAAATCTTGAACAATCATCATATCTAAACTTAGCTTTAAATTTCGTACGCGGAGGAAGAATACTTTTGCCAACGCTTTTTCCTTTTCTCGAGAGAATCGAATTATTATTTTTCTGGTACAGTCTTCAAAAATTTGTTACAAATATTTATCTTTGAATTTTCAGAAAGCTAAAAGTCGCACGGCCTTAAGTCTGGGGAATACGGTTGTTTCGGAACAATATGAGTGGAGCTTTTTGCCAAGAAAGTCGCAAGGAACCAGTAGTGCATTATCGTGATTAAGGAACAAAAAGTTGTTCGCGCATAATTCCCACCATTTTAGATGAATAGCTTAAGGCAGAGAAGGCATAGGACAGTTTTCTCAGCCAAAAGGACTCATGGTGCACCATATCATCTCACCTTACCTTTTGATCACAGTATTATGTATAAATATATACTTTCAAAACAATTAATATCAATTTTTTTTTTTTATTTCCAAGAATCGACTTTTTAGGCTTTCATATTGGTTGTGCCTCTTAAACTCTTTGCTATCAACACAAATGACTCGTCAAAACTGTCGAAAATTCTGAGCATATTTGATGAAAGTAACTGTAATCACTCATATTTTTCACTTTTTACTTTCAACTGCATTGTTGCAGTTTTTATAAATTTATACATTCAATCCTGCATAGCACCTGTACTCAATCAGCATCAATCACTAAAAAGAATACTTGACGGCAGACAGCAAAAGTAGCTGAATTGTTAAGAGGAGTAAAAAAATATTATACATATATGTATATAAATATATATATAGGTATGTATATGTATTTAAATAAGTATACAGATATACTTGTATATAGAATAGCGTGAAATATGCGTCGCGCCTCAATATATGTTACGAATTTCGCAAAATCTTTACGTGGAAAGGGAGGTAAAGAAATATAGGAAGTCACGTGGCAAGCAAAAACATAAAAGCATAGTCAATTAATGTAAGGAAAAATTTTATAAATAATATCAATTTAACAGCACCACGCGTATGCATGCTCACACATATACATATATGTATGCATATATAGACGCACCTACACCGTCAGCAGCCGCCATACAGCCAATAGCAGCATTTAAAAGTTACCACGGGCATATTTGTAAATATATTTATGCGTGCGTATGTGCGTGTGTGTGTGGCAAAAATAAATCAAAGTTAATCAAGTGGCACCATCTGGTTGACTTGGCGCGACACTTTCTGACTTGTTTCACACCTCGCTGCAACGACGCGAGTTTTGTCAGCTATGATAGAGCGTGACAGTGGAAGCCAGAGCGAGAGAGAGAGGGGAGAAGTGCGAAAACGAGAGCAATGTGAATGGCAGAAATGTGTTTGGCGGCAGATAGCTTCCTGTGGCGCAGCATATAAAATCCATACAGAAATAGTGCACATGTGCAGGTAAAAGTTGATAAAATTAAAAATGAAAATGCATAAGTCAATATTGATCGATGTGGCATAAATATACATACACACATACAACTGTGCATACAAGTGGCGCTGTGGGCTTTTGGTGTGCCATTTATGGTATTTGGTGTATAAATAAAAGTGAAAAGAGAAATATGAAACACTTTTGCTTAATTAAAGAAGACGCACAGTTAATACGATTAAATTGGTGAAAAAGCAAGATAGTTTTTGGGTAGACGCTAGGTGCTACTATGAGGCACGCAAATCTTACAGAGGAATTTTAAATTTATGAAGTAAAATGTTATTGCAAAAAATATAAAAATAAATGATAAATAAAATAATTCTATATATTTAAATATGCTCATTAGGGTGGTACTTTTTCGAAAATCAAATTTTACGAAGTAAAATTTTATTGAAAAAATAAAAAATAAATTAAAAAAGATTTTATATATTTTTGTGCCCATTAGGGTGGTACTCTTTCGAACACTGCACCTAGCGTTAAGACACCTATAGCCGAATACATCACTAGATAAAAACTCAAATAAAATTCGAACTTATTAATAAGCCAACATATTTTAATATGTGCCTTAGGGGGGTTCTTATGTACACTAAATGTTTTGTTACTAATTTCATATATGTATGTACATACATGCATAGCCAAATAAAGTACATAATAAAAATAAAAATACAATCCGCACTTATTTATACATATGTATGTATGTATGGATATACGCTTTAGGGTGGTACTTAAATATTAGTAGTAATATTTTTACATTTTTTGAAAAGTTTACTTAGCGCCACAAATAAATTTGGAAATTATTTATATAATCAAGATGATTATGTATGCGCTTTAGGGTGGCACTAAAGTGATAGAAGTAATATTTTTACAAATTTTTGTAAAGTTTATCTGGCGCCACAAATAAATTTGCAACTTATTTATATAATCAACATGTTTGTGTAAGAGCTTTAGGGTGGCACTTAAATATTTCGATTAATTTTCTTTTAATTTTCGAAAATTTTGCATGGCGTCTACACTTCTTTAATAAAATAAATCGTATAAAAAAATAAATTTCGCACTTATTTATATAAATCCGAGCATTAGGTTAGCACCCAAATAATACAACCTTACATTTGCATAGTTTTGGTAAAGTCAACCAAGCTTTCATGTTGCTTTAAAACAAGAACTAATATCTAACGTAATATATGCTAGGGTGGCGCTTAAATATTCCAAAAAAAAAATTCTAATTTTAAATGATCTTGATGATTTCTATAATGAATAATTTTTTCGTCGTTGACTTGGCATATGAACTGTGAGCCTGATTGGGAACGAGATTCTCTATTTGCTGACTTAAGTAAAATTTATTTAAACTTATTCCAATCCCAGCCAAAATGTTTGTATTGAATTCAATTCATCGGAAGATCTAATAAAATTTTAAGATAAATCTACAAAAATTGTAGGGAAAATTTGATACAATCACCATAATGCATACACATATTTTTTCAGCAATCGGAACCAAAATTTACTGCAATTGCTGTTCAGCAATCACATTTTCATTTTATGTTCAACCAAAATTGTAGATTTTTGGATTTCACCACGATTTTATGATTATCAGATTTTTACGAACTACCCTAATGTACACACTAAATTTTCAAACAATCAGATTTTAATTGTATGTTTTTTCAAGATTATAGATTTTTTGAATCCAACAAGAAACCAAATTTTTAAAAGATTTCTTATATACTACCCTAACGCCCACAGTCCAAATTGTTCAGTAATCAGACTTGCACTTGTTCCACAACAATTGTAGATTTTCCGATTTATCCAATACTATATTAAAAAAAAACACAAAACAGATTTCACCAAAATTTTAGAATTTCCGATTTCTAAGAGCCATCAAGATTTTAGTATAAAAATTATTTCAGATTTTTACAAGCCGCCCTAATGAACACGAAACAGACTTCAATTTTATATTCTTTGATTAATTTAAATTTTCAGATTTTAAAACATCACCAAAATTTTTTTATAAAAAAATGCTTATCTGATATTTTTTTTTGAACCACCTTAATATACATATACAATTGTTCAACAAAGGGGGGTTAAATTTCGTGTTTCAACAAAGTTTTACTAAAAATCTTTTTTGGTCAGATTTTTTACAAACGACCCTAATGCACATGCCACATATTTTTCGAACCACCTTAATATTCTTATTCTTCAACAAATTGAGTTAAATTTCGTGTTTTAACAAAGTTTTACAACAAAACATGTTGAACATATTTTTTGCATACAACCCTAATGTACATACAAATTTTTCCAACTATCAAAATTTAAGTTTAAATATTTTTATTGCATTTTGAAGATTCACAAAACTGTTACTTTTTTGTTAAAATTCATCAACAGCCTTTTAAGAGCCACCCTAATGCCGGTTACTCAATTTTTCGCCTCTCGCTTTTAAACCATTTCTAATAGCCAACATGAATGGTTGCCACTTTGTATGCCAATTCGACAATTAAATGCTCTCATCTATTCCTGTTATTCACCCCTTCCACTGACTTGTCTACAATTTCCTTGTTGTTTTTACATTTTCGACATTTTGTTCCAACGTCTGTAGACTATACTCGAACTTGGATGACACTTAATTGTGTTTAGGCGGTCGTTGTATTATTTTTGTTGCAGTCAAACATGCAATTTGTTTGTGTATATTTTAAAGTTGGTTTTTGTTTTGAACACAAAACTAGATACAATTAGTTAGTAGCCATGCTCAATGCTATTATGCTAGTGTAAGCTTTGTAAACAGTGGCAATCAGACTCCTAAAAATCTATATAAGTAAGTATATAGATATAAGTTTATTTTGAGAGTAGAAATTGCATCTAATTGTTGTTATAGATAACGATTGAAGTGAGAAGCGGAAAAATGTAATGTAAGGTCAAAGCGCCGCAATGCATGCAATGAAATTTGGTAAGCATCTTTACTAATAGCATATTTGTATACACAATATATAAAAATACATACAATTAAATGCTACAGTTGCGAAAAAAGCTTTATATGTAGAAAAATTTTGAAATTATAGTTTTCGATATGCATGCATGTAGCCTGACTAAAAATCATTTTTTCGTGTCCGTTACCTAGCGAATTGCAACAGCGGTTCATGGTGCCTTCAATTTCTACATTTATTTGCTCCACAACTGTAACTGCCTTCAATCACTTCAAAGCGCCTAAGGGCAGACGTGTTAGTCACGCAAGTAGACAGTTCAAGCGACATGCATTCAGCAATAATAAACTGGAATTTTAATTGGCTCCTAACTGGCATTTTGGCAAACAATTGCAACAGCGAAGTTGTGTGCAGATCGACTAGACGGAGTATAATTATATTAAAATTGTAATTTTCATGGTTGCAACTTTAAGAGTATTAGGCGCAATACAATGAACGCTTTTCAAGTCTGTCGTAAAAGAAACAGGACTGTTAAAAAAACAAAAAAAATTAATATTTTTCAAAAGTTATATTTTTTTATTCAAAGTAGTTTCTTTGTGCTTCGTTACAGCGTTTAGACCGGTCAATTGGCATTGCAAATCAGTGTTTAAGGTCATTTTTCGGAATGCTCTTAAGAATATCGGTCGTCGCCTTTTGGATAGCTTAAATGTCCTGAAACCAGTGTCCTTTCATGGGCAAATTAAGTTTTCCAAATTGGTAAAAATCACAGGGTGCCAGATCAGGTGAGTAGGATGAGTGATTAATGGTTAATATGGAGTTTTTTGTCAAAAAATCAGTGACAAGCGTCGACCGATCACACGGAGCATTATCGTGCAACAGGTGCCAGGACCCTGCCTCACGGTCTTGTGGTCGAGCACGACGAATGCGTGACAAAAGACGCTTCATAACACCAAGGTAAAACACAGCATTAATCGTTTGGCCAGGTGGGACGAACTCTCGGTGTACAAAACCCTCGGAATCGTAAAAACAAATCAGCATTGTCTTTATTTTTGAGTTCTGAAGACGACCGACTTCTGATCGTCACAGAGGTCCTCACGACCTTCTTGGAATCGCTTCAACCACTCATGCACATTACTACGGGATAGGCACGATCACCATAAACTTTTTTCATCATTTGAAATGTTTCAGTAAACGTTTTCCCAAGTTTAAAACAAAATTTAATATTTGCTCTTTGCATTTTATGACCGATGACCAAAAGCTGCTGTCACTTTTTGATCGATAACATCGATTGTAATGATCCAATTGTCTTCAAATTTTTACGAAATGTCAACAAGAGATCAAACTTTTTATTTCATATACCCACCAATAGGTGGCGCCACCAGAAACAGTTATATTTAAAAAGTTCTGTTTCTTTTGCGACAGACCTTGTATATTATGAAAATTTTTTAAATAAAATTAATAAGGTTATATTCACTTGTTAGATGTAACGGGTTCTTCAATAAGAGCGCTACAAAAGTTGTTGGAATTAAAACACAAACGGTTTGGGATATCAATGAAATTATTTATTTCAGTGAAAGCACATTCTATGCGATGATTATGTTTGGAACTCGATGTCCAAATCAAATTTCAACGGTTCTCAAGCATAAATTGGCCGATACTGCTGCAGTTTCACTCTTCGATATTCGTACGAAGTTCATTAATCGTAGCCCCACAGGAAATAGTCCAACGACGCGACCAATTGACTGGGCCATTTCGTGAGATACCAAGATACCAATAAATCGATTGTGGCATTCGTTGTGTTCCTGTTGGAACCACATATTTGCCAAGTTCATATCATCCAATTCGGGCCAAAAATTCGGGTTATCATTGAGCGGTAGCGATTAGCATTCAGAGTAACGTACCGCTCTTGATCATCACGGAAGAAGTACGGCCCAATAACGCCGCCGACCCATAAACCGCACCAAACCGGAATTTTTTCGAGATCCAATTGTGACTCATGGAGGACATGTGGATTGCTGCCTGGCCAATAATGCATATTTTGCTTATTGACGTAACCATTCAGGCAATTGGCCTCACCAATGAAGACGAATTTTCGGTGAAAATAAGGATAATTTTCACGTTGTTGCTCAGCCCAATTAACGAACATAAGACGATTATGGTGGTCAAGCAGCTTCAGTTCTTGCGTCTATTTTATGTTGTAAGGATTTAGGCCAAGGTCTTTTCGCGAAATTCGCCACGACGACGTCACAGAGATGTCAACTCTTGAGAACGACGCGTGAGAGACTTATTTGGGGCTTCCTCAATTGATGCGCCAATGGCAGCAATATTCTCGACACCACGGGCACTTCTTTGTCTCTCTGGCGCGGGGACATTTTGTACTATGTCTGTGGATTCAAATTTTTCCACTAGACGCTCAATTGTTGATCTGACTGGACGATTATGACGACTGACTGACTCCCAATATCTGTAGTAAATTTTAATAATTTCGACTCGTTGTCGGATCGTACATCTTTCCATGATAAAATGGCAAATCATACTGTAGAGAAATGTCAAAAGAGCGGAAAGAAATACGGCGTGGTATGCTGTTCCTATCGTTTTACTTTTGTAGTGTCCCTATTGAAAAACATGTTATACCGTTGTACAAATTTTTGAAAAATTTCTTCGAAAAATTTTAATTTGATCCCGGAAATATGAGCGTGTTGTTAGAAGATTTTAACTTTGTACAATCAGCTCCAAAACCTTACACCCACTTTTCTCGAAAATCTATTTTCAGAGGCGATGAAGAAAACTTCTCGAAAACAGCTGGACCTTCGACTTGTCATTTTCAAACGATTTTCTTGAATTTATTTGTCAGGCAATGATCTAAAGAATAAGATTTTTGATAATATGGTAAATTCGATTTTTAAGCAACCTTGAAATGTGAATTTTTTCATAAAAAAAAAATACTTTCTTTGGCCAGCCGACATGCTGTCAGAAATCAAAATTTTGACTATTCCTTCGATCATTAGCTGCATTCATATATAGAATATAATATATAGGAATAATATAATGAATTTTAAGCCAAACAATCTTCCTCACCGACAAACACCGTTCTTCGCAGGACCTCCAAGAGATTCCCTACAGCAACAAGGCATACAAACGTTTTCAAAATTAATTAGTGAGTACACTAGATTATAGCTATTTTGCGACTGTGATGTTAGAGAATGTTTCTTGGCACCTTTTAATAATGAGACGTTAGAGGCTGTTTCTTGGTAATTTTGGGTTGCACAACCGCATATGGTAGTAAACATGTAGAATTTTTTATGATGATGTGGTGTAAGGGTCAAACTGCCAGCACTTACTAAAATGACAATGGTTGTATGAGACGGAAAAATTTTAGCACAAATTCGTCATCAGAACACCTCAACTACCGCACAGACCTCTTACTACATCAGTCGCAATTTTTTCCTTCCAATTTGTTGAGTAGTGTTGTTAAAATACATTGAAATCTGGAGATGAACAATAAGTATATTATTTATTGAATAAATGCCTCAAAAATAATAAACCGAAAAACTCTTTTTATACTTACAAATGCATACAACTCCATAAAACAAATTTTATAAAGTGTTGCCTACATTTAGGTGTACTCAGCCAAGTCGCTTACCCACCTTGCCTACATTTAGGCACACTTAGCCAAGTCAAATACCCAAAAATGGCTCATTGGCGGCACAAAGTCTAAATCAATCATTGATTTCTTGACAACACAGTTATGAAAATATTTTATTGGTTACATATCGGAAATTAATATCAATGCTCTGAACACAAAATTCAATCAACATTAGATGGTGTTTGTGGTAGACAACTATGTGCTTTTGAATCAGTATTTTTAAGGAATATTTCTTTGGTGATTTTTAGAAGACAAATTAGTCTGGAAATATATATATAATATATTTAACTCAGCGGCGAATGTGCCTACTTCGGTTATATTGAACCGAAAAATAGAGTCAACAAAAAACACGCTTTCTTCATATTTGCAAGTGGAAATAACCGCCTAAGCTAAAACCGATTACAAGTACACAAAATTGACAAACATTCCGTGTCTCCTTCTACCACATGCATGTATGTCAATCTCATCTCCAAATCCTAAGTCAATGCTACGTGTGAATGAAAAAAAAACCTTCAAATCACACACCCTGACTCACATACTCATATCCTCACCTAATTGCTTATGTGATATATATGCATGCGTTTTAGCTTTTATTTTGCACCTCTGGCAGCGCTACGTTTTGACAGCGTCAACATGCCGGCCAACTACTTAATTTGCGCCACAAATTAGCGGCTGCCTCGGGTTTGAATATAATTAATAGTTTTTAGAAAGTAAATGACGCAGCATTTTTTCACACCAGTTTTTATGAAGCGCATTTAAACGCCGGCTAAAAGCACATGTTTGTGTGTATGCACATATATGTATTTATACGATTATATATGCGCGTATACATATGCACATCGCCGTGGGTACTACTAAGCATAATTAGTAGCCTGCCAGCCACAATTTCATGCTTTTGCTGGGAAAGTTGGTGTGAACGCCGTTGATGAGCACGGAGTTAGTGGCTCATTTATTTGGTTGTTTGGCAGCGCTGGTCTGAGCGAGCGTTGACAGATTAATCGCCTGAGTTAGCTGGTTTGTTGGTTACAGCCGTTTAACTTGTTTAGTAGGAGGAAGCTGACAAGATGGATCACAAGCTGTGCTCAGGAATATCAATTAATTTAATTTGTCATTTTTTTTTTAAGTAAAAATTTAAAAAAAGGAACAAATTAGGTAAAATTAATAGATATACTAAGAGAAAAGAAAGAACGATAATTTTGAATAAGAAAAAAAAAATGTATTGATTTAACTCTAACATACGTTTAGGAGCAATTATTTTTTTTTATAAAAAATAACCGAAATGGCAGCGTGGCTAATTTTAATTAAAGAAATTAATCGTAGAGTGTGAAAAAGCTAACTTTCTTTTATTATAACATACGTTTGGGCGTTATTTATATGATTTTACTATTTTTAATTTAAAATTAAAAAAAAAAAGGTTAAATAACTAGACGTATGAAAATTATTATTAAAATTATAGATATAGTAACAAATAAGTTAAAAAAATAACAATTGTGAATATGGAAAAAGAAAGCATTAATTTGACTATGACATACTTTCAGGAGTAAATATTTTTTTGATAGAAAAAACAACACAAATGACACGTTGCATATTTCAGTGAAAGAAGTATATCGAAAAATTAGAAAAAGCTAACCTAATTTCATTATGACATACTTTTAGGCGTTGCTTGTTTGTTTTCATTTCTTGTTTCTAAGTAAAAATTTAAAGAAGGAGAAAAAATTAGAAAAATTAATAGACATATTAAATAATTAAGTTAAATAAAAAAATTATAATTTTGAATATGACAAAAGAAAGCATTTATTTAGCCTAAACATACTTCTAGGAAAAAATATTTTTGTATACAACCAAAACAACACAAATGGCACGTTGCATATTTTAGTGAAAGAAGCATATATCGAAGAATTAGAAAGAGCGAACTTAATATTATTATGACATACTTTTAGGCGTTGCTTGTTTATTCTCATTTCTTGTCTCTAAGTAACAATTTAAAGAAGGGAAAAAAATTAGAAAAATTAATAGACATATTAAATAATTAAGTTAAATAAAAAATAATAATTTTGAATATGACAGGAAGCATTTATTTAACCATAGCATACTTCCAGGTGTAAATATTTTTGTATACAAACAAAACAACACAAATGAAATTGCTAATTTTTAGTTAAAGAAGTGCATCGAAGAGTGTGAAAAAGCTAACTTCATATTATAATAACATACTATTAGGAGTTGCTTGTTTGTTTTTCAAACAATCATTTAATTATAACATACCTTCACGAGTAAATTTTTTTGTACAAACGATTGCATTCCCACTTTAAGTTAGGGAAGTATGTCGAAGAGTGTGAAAAAGAAACTTTTATTTCATTATACTTTGAGGCGTTGTTTTTTTCAGAAAAAAACAACTCTTAAATCTCTAATACATTATGAAATAGGACTAATTTATTTAATTATATAAAGCGAAAACTCGTTTATGAAAGTGGTGCGCTTTTTCTTACAACATACTTTTGGGTGTATATAATTTTTGTACAGCACAATTGTAAAAAAACAGTCAAAAATTCTAAAAATAATGAATACTGCTAAAAAACAGTTAGTTCTTAGTAAAAAAGCTAACCAAAAACACAAATATTTAAAGACTTTATTTCATTGTAATATACTTTCAGGAGCAAACAATTTTTCTCTCTAAACGAATGAAAATAAGGCAACATATCGTTTACTTCGGCTGCACCGAAGATATAATACACTTCAGGGGTGCATTTCTTATAGGAAAAACGGATATAAAAAGATATTTCTTTTGATTTTGGTTGGTCAGTTTGCTATAGTAATTCGATCTGAACAATATATACGGAGATTGTAACTCTGTCTTGTGCAATAATCTGTGCCAAATTTCGTGAGGATATCTTGTCAAATAAAAAAGTTTCTCCTACATGGACTCATTATGATCGATCAGGTTCTAGGGCAGCTGTATGCTTTAGTGGTCTAATAACGGTATTTCCAACAAATAAACAACTTCTTGAGGAGATATGCATATGTGCAAATTTTCAGATCAATGTCTCTAAAATTGAGCGATAAAAGCATGTATAAGATGGTGGTACATATTCCATGTAGCATATTTTTAGGCGTAAAAATTACATACAACAAACAAATTAAAAACACAAGATTTTATTTCTTACGAAAGCATTTCACAGCTGTTGTTGCAACCAAGGTAACCGCTTTCCTTTTAAAAAACCTATTCCCCAGAAATATATAGCATACTTTTAGGCGAAGCAGTAAATCACAAAAGTACCACAAGTTCCAGCAAAACAAAGTCGAGTTACGCACTCATATCAAACTAGGCAACTAGAAAACTATTGTGCAGAAAAGCGCCTTACGAACGAGCGCCTAAAAGTATATAAATGTTTTTTGAAAAACATAGTTTCTAAGTACCTGGCGCCACAATGCTATTCACAGCTGAAAACAAAAAACGGAAAGCAAGTTAGTACATAAGAAAAGTGCATAAAATACGTGAATACAGAATAATTACAAGGAGACAACTTAAGAACGCGAACAACTGTCAAATGAACAATCAGCGAAATGTTGGCGATGTTGCAGTCGGCAGACAACAAGTTGCACAAAGATGTGCAACAGTACGTACATACCGTTATTGTAATGCAGAAAGGAAAAATAATTATAAACAAAAGCAATGAACAGCCAAAAACTTCGCAAAATGTGAGCAGCTCGACAGGCAGTTTCAGTTTTAATGCCACCAAGACGACCGCTATGGCTGAAAGGGTGCAACGATTTAAGTACATTTCAACTTTATTTATTTGAACAATTGAAAGTATGCTACACTTTTGCGCTGAAGCTTGCGAATTTCGACGGCTGTTGTTCAGAGTGGCGGTGGCGCGCAAATGTAGACTATAATGAAGCGGCGGGTTGGTGTTGTTGGATTGTTGCAGTACTTAGTGTTTCGGCACTTTATTCTTGACGGTATTGCGTTTGCTTTGATCCTTTCCTCAATAGTATTTGAAATTTTAATGCGCTTTTGTGCAAAGAATGTGAAATTTTAATGCAGAAATTGAAAATTTCGACCAACAAAATGGAGTATTATAAAATCCAAAACAAAAAACAAAAAAACACAAAAAAATAAAAAAAAATACTGCTATGAAGTGTTAATTGTGCGCGTAAAATCTTAAACAGCACAGGGTTGCATTAAATATTTAGATACCCCTTCAAAGTACCACGTCCGCCATTCGAACTCTTCGCCTAATCTCATTATGAATTCATAAGCGAGGCATGCTTGCTTGCATTTCCACGATTGCGCAGAGATGATAAGCAAATTTTGACAGCCGAAAATTTTGTTCAAGCAAAATGAATTCCCAGCGGATTGCGCATCAGCATAAGAAAAATCGCCAAAAAGTATGCTAATATCCTTTTTTGTAAAACAGTGATTTTCCGCCCTTAAGTAATCTACGTTATAACTTGAAATCTTTTGAGAAATTTGCCGCTTGCCAGTCAACAAATTAACACAAATCAGCTTAGTTGCTTTTTATACTAACAAGCCACTACGCACAGCGCTCTCAGTGACGCCGAAAATCACTTTTTAATGGTGACCACATTTTTACACTCAGCTAAAGCTGCATTGATTAGCTTAAGAATAAAAAAATTAAGGTTAGACAAGAAGGAAAAATAAAAAACGTAGAAGGCAGCGTGAAAATATTTTAAGCTCAATTAAAAGGCTAATTTATTGACGGTAATACGAAACGATGGCTTGCTTTTATGCGCGAACATCTTTTTTAATGCATGTGGGATGGATACTCATAAATTTCAAGCGGAATTTCAATTGATCGACGGCTTTACTACAACATATTTTTTAGAAAATTTGTGATGAGGGCAAAATATAATTTTCAGAGAAAGTATATAATTTAAGGTTTGGGGGCAAGGGCTGGATAAATAGTGGATATTTTCTTCAGAGAAACTTCCGTTGCTTGTCTCTGTCAGTACCAGAATGAAGATGCTATACAAATAAAAATAACTAGGTATTTGAAGAGAAGATGAGCTTAGCTTTTCAATTGGGAAGATGCTAGTAATATATATCAACGGTTAGTAAAGACTCACACCAAAAGGAAAAATCGAGTTTTGAAACATAATAACGAATACCGAGGATCTAAATGACCATAATGATAACGATCTGAGTGTAAGATCGTAAGAACACTAATGAAGTCTTTGAGGAGAACACGAACTTTTCAATTGACAAGTTGGTGAAAGATTTGGGTATCAATGATTAGCAAAGACTCACACCAAAAAGATAAATCGAGTTTTGAAACTCAACAACGCTTTTCGAGAATCCAAAAGACTATAATGACAACGAACTGAATATGAGATTCATAATTTCGACTCAAAAACAACGCCACATTCGGCACGGCTTAAGTAATTTGAATGCTACAAAAACGTCACTTTTACCCGAAGAAATGTACGGTAGATAACTTTTGATTTCATATTACAAATTTTCAATGCGATTGTAGACTTGAACAAAATAAGATTTGGCCTTTAATATTTAGTCCAAAAAATTTAAAATTAATGAGCTTAACATATGAGAAGTTGGTAGAAATATTGGGTATAAACGGTTAGTAAAGACACACACCAAAGAAAGACAATATGTAGAACATTTCAACTTAAAAAACTTTTAGAATACAGATGACTTAAACGCCCTAAACTGTACGCTGTTACGTGAGTCCAAGGCAAAAATCGTACCATTACTAACTTTCGGCACAAACAAATTAACGCCAATGATCCAACAAAAACCTTCAATTTTGCCCGAAAGAACTGTACGATCGATAACTATTTCATATCACAAATATTCAATGAGATTGTAGACTTGAAAAAATAGCCTTAAGTCTTTAACCTTTAATCCAAAAAAATTAAACTGAAAGGTTCATCAATGCGACTGATTAATTTTGCCAACCCTTAAGCTCGTAAGTGGGAGAAAGTGAATTTGAAAACATTTGACACATGCGACAATTAGGTAGCGCCGAAATCTGTGCCAATTTTACCAATGTTCGTCCACTTTCTCTTCCACTATATGCCAATACCAAGGCAAGAGAATGCTGTAGACTTCAATGAACGGCGAAATTTTACTTTCAATTAGAGCATTTTGTGCCGGCCACAGCCAGCCGCAGCAGAAACGCGCCACTCGAAAATTTAATCAGCGCATAATTAATTTAATTTAATCAAGCTATGCGCACTTTTCTAACCCAAAAAGTAAAATGGCCTACAATTAAGTCGCAGAAAGTGGCAATTTATTTATTGCAAGAGAATGTGAGGAGTCGTGGTGATTATTGTTGGTTTTTTTCGTTTTATTTTGAGTTTTAAAAATATTTAAGGTTTGGCAGCTAAAATGCGACTGTTTAAATGGTTGTGCAGAGCAATGGAAAAATTCGAAGATCCCTGGGGAGTATTAATGAAAATATGTTGAAAGAAGCTTTAAGCAGCGGCTTTTTGTGGAGAAGTGGCAAGTACGATGCTTAAATTGCTTAGCAGATGTTGAAAAGAAACCGAGTTAGTTTAGAAGGAAGTTGGGCTTGACATTTGATGTCTCCTGTCACAAAAATACTCGCTGAAAAAGTATTCGAAGTATGGTCACCAATTTCGAGGATTTCACACAATAAGCGAATGTGATGTCTTTTGTCAGATGCGATTATTTTTCATTAAACACATTTCGGCAGTATCAAACTAAATGGTTCTTCAAAAAGAATTCACGGAAACGGTTTTTTATATAACTATGCAAAGCAACATTTTTATAAAGTCTTGTCTTCATCTAGGCACATTTAGCCAAGTAATATACCCTGCAAAGTTACATTTTTATAAAGTGTTGCCTACTTCAAGGCACATTTAGCCAAGATACAAACCAAACTTGTCAGTGATAGCTCATTGGTGGCACAGATTCTAATTAAATCAGTGACTGACGACACAGTTCGAACTGAAGGTCATATGTGATAAAATACCACTGGCTCTTCTGCCAAAGATATTAAAGACTGAATAATCAAGTGGTAAACCGACACCTCGAAGCTAATTAACTTGATATAAAATCCCATAGGAGCATGTCTGGTGGCGGCACACGCTCACATAATGCGGCTGATCGATCGAGCAAACCACAGGAAATGTTTAGAGCAGTGCACCAGGAAACAACAGAGCATGTCTTGTGCACTTGTCCCTCATTGGCAAGATTGCCCTGTAAGCATCTGGGGTCCCCACGGTATAATACACTGTCAAAATTCGCGTCAAGCGCAGGCATACCAAAGGATGTCTACATCTCTTGGACCTAGGAACTGAACTCCATATGGTATCAGAAAAAAACGAAACTGGTCTATGCGTGGATTATTATAACCTAATTAACTACATATTCACCTGCAATTTATAAGGTTTTCGTGGGCTTCCTATCTCCTTATATTCAAGTTTTTCATACTAGGTTTGAAACTTCGCTAAAAACTCCTGAATGTAGGCAACAAATAATGCATATTTTTTGGAATTTTCGCTTTCAAAAGTAAGTAAAAAAATAGCCTTATATTACTACTAATATTGCTACAGAAATTTTATTTGAGCAACAGTTTTCAGGATACAATTTTTTATGGTGCAGTAAAATTCTCGATTGTGAACTCATCAGTTTTCTTAGAGACTTTGCTTAAATATCTAATACAATATACTTTGTACTTGTTTCTTATAATATTCTTTGTTCTCATAAGATGTCTTCCACATCGCCACCTATCTCTCTACAAACATTTTCACTCATTACGCAAACAAACACTTATGTTTCACCTATATTGTCGATCTTTAGTCTACTACATTCTCAAAAATATAATAGCAGCCAATTAGTGAAAAGTGCTTTCATAAAATATTGAACATGTTTAGTATTGAAAACTCATAAAAACTGGCAATTGGCGTAGAAATTTGTAAAGTGTAGAAATCACCACCTAAGCATTACAGACCATTACCCACTAACACTCTACCATAAATATAGTATGTGAGTACGTGTGTGTTGTGTTAACAGCTCTTTTGTATCGACTGTAATACTAACTACAGCCATTTTTACCTTTGCCACTGCAATTCAGTTATTTCATTTCATGGCAATTATGTGCATTTACTCTCAGTTATTTGCAGAACTTCAACTATTCAGCAAAAATTTCATGCACCTTTTTGTTTGCTTGCCTTTTCCACATTCTCCGCTCGTTTTCCTTCCTTGCAATGCAGTTTAATCCAATTGCTATATCCCGGCGGCGTAACAGCGAAACGACCAGCAGTGTTGCAGCTATAAGCTGGCTGTGTTCAAAAGCGACTTCGCTATAATGCTGAGGAGAGAAACAACCACCCAGACACATATTTACGTCTTCTGTGTTGGCATTAAGGATATGAAATCAGGAAACAGCGGGAAATGTATTTACGCATACATAGCTACACATCGGGAGCTAATAGTGTAGTACAGTGTAATGCATTCTTTGAATTTTTTCTCCATTTCTCTTGATTGGGTTTACGTTCCCTTGGATCGCTCTTAGCGGTACATACATATAACGGTGTTTGATTCACTGCTATTGCTGCGGCGTTTCCGCATCCGTTTGCAGTTTTGATTCGCAGTACTTTTACCTCATCGAAATTTATGATTGCGCGGCTCAACTTCGTTTCTTTTTTTCAAATTCACTGAAATTATGTTCGATTATATTTCCTATTAAGAAATATTACCTAAAACTAGTTAACTAATCATACAGCTGCAATTTATAAAGTTTTAGTGCGATTCAAGGGAATGAATAAGCTGTTTAAATTTATTATTTTCATATTGGGTGTGAGACTTTGGTAAAAACGCCTGAAAGTAGGCAATAATTTTCCACTTTATGTAATAGCTTGATTCCTCAACAAGGCCTGCAACAGTGAGGCAACTAACGAGTGTTGTACAAAGCAAGTCTGAAAATAGGAAGCTCAAGAGGTCTTCGTGTATAGCTTGTTGCGGAAAGACCACAATCCTGTTTAAATTTATTTATTACTTTCATATTGGGTGTGAGACTTTGCTAAAAACGCCTGAAGGTAGGCAATAATTTTCCATTTTATGTAATAACTTGACTCCTCAACAAGGCCTGCAGCAGTGGGGCAACTAATAATTAAGCGCTGTATAAGGAAAGTCTGAAAATAGGAAACCCAAGAGGTCTTCGCGTATAACCTGTTGCGGAAAGGTCGCCAAGATCACAATACTTAGTAGTATTAAAAGAATGGGAATCGTATCTGGACTCGGAGCAGTCGGATTAACCTGAGTTGGTTTTTAGACTCTCACCTTCCGAGGAATCTTTCCCCTGGGATAGTACATCTCGAAGAGCCTTAGACCGACTGTGGAACCTTTCCGAACCTTTTGAATGAACGTCACCTGACATGGGCGTTCAACAAATTTATGCCATTCAAGTAGCTTTGTGGAATGCCATTGTAAGAGCGCAACTGCAGCGAAATGTTAGGCTTTTGTGTAACTGGCGAGTACCCATCTATGCGAAATGGATTAGATTGAGATATATTCATGGAAATTAGAGGCAGGTTAGGGTTGCGTTCATCCCGAAAGCTGGTAAGATATAAAGTTGTTGTAGCGGCAGAATTCTGCTGAGTTGAAAGTCCTTGGCTGAATAATAATCCGAATTTGTTCCGGTAACATAAACCCGACTGTCGTGGGAACGTTAGAGATTGTATGTGTCTGGATTTTAGACCCATCAAAACATTGGAGCGACAGATTGATCTGCACTTCTGGAATAGTATTCCAAGAAATATCCTGGCTCGGAATTACTAGAAGAAACACGGAATTTGAAGTGGGTACCTTCCTCGACATCGAGGGAACATTCAATAACGTTTAGCCGGAAACGGTCATTAGAGATTTTAGTAGCTTTAGTGTTGAATTAAACTTTAATCTCATCTTCAAACTTCTTTGCGATACAACTAAGGTGGCGGATTAGCGTTGTGCGCAGGCACAATCAATTGTGAGTAGGAGCACCCCAAAAGGAAAAGTTCTCTCACACTTATCATGATATTGATTAACAATGAGCTTCCGGAAAATCTTGAGACTGTCGGCTGCGTGAAGGCGCATCTAACATCAATGGGGGAAGCACGTTATCGGTCTACTTACAGAGCAAAGTACTCAGGCTTTATCCTAGACAGGAAGCTCTGCTGAAAACCAAAAATCGACGAACGATCAAGGAAGCCTTCAGTTGCGCTGTATCGTCGCAGGTGGGTCTATGTTCAAAGGTGGGCTCTTACCAAAGGTAGCTCTTTGGCTCTATGAAACCTTTGTTAAGCTTATAATGTTCAACGTAATTTTTGTATGGTAAAAAGCGGTGAGCTTTTTTACGAATGCATCAAAGAACTCTCCATATGCGCTATGAGAATGTGACTATCCACTAATATAGTAGCGATATTGGCTTTGAGTTCACAGCCTGTCCGTTTAAAACTAGCGACTAAATATATGATTCGACTGGTTTGAATCCCCAACCACAGCCGAATTGCACAAAAGTGTACGAGCTTGCAAGGGCAGATACTTCATTATCAATAACAGCGGAACGGGAACAGGTAGGAGCTTGGTCAACCACTCATCTCAACACTTCCACCTCGAATGTCCCGCTTTTGTCAGATCGAGGCAAAAAACCCCGGACTATAAGGTCCTTCCTTTTTCCTTTTAGACATATAGTACCCCTGAAATGGCGGAAGAAGAAATAAAATGCCTAACCAGATTGGTGATAGATTCAAGGCGTTTTATTAATTGTTGATATTCAACTGCAATATTTTTCTTTCGCCTGGCTTCACAAAGGACTGTACATCATCCATCTAACAAGAGGAAGCTGCTCTTTTTATTTCTTATTATAATTTCTTTTTTATTTGGATATTTTTTAGATTCGTATATATAAAAACAATTACATATTAATACCAGTTTAAACTAATTATGTAACTGGAAGTCCTAAATAATAACAACATCGTAATTTTAGGAGTGCATCTTTGCTAAACATTCCCAAAAATTTCTAACAAACGCATTAAGACTTTCGAAAAATTAATAATTTTTACTTAGCAGTAGTTACATAAATAAATAGTCATATATTGACACCAGTATAAACCAATTTTTTAATTAGAAATTTGAAATAATAAATATAAGGTGTAGGTGTGCGCCTTTGCTAAGAAATCCTAAATGTAGGCAACGATTTGGTTTTGGTTAAGTGGAACATTAGGGCTATAATACCACAACTCAAAGCAATTCAGTCAGTCAGTACCAATCATTATTCTCTTCTAATCGAATCATAATACAAAATAAAATTCCAGTCATTGCGTCTTTGTAAAACTTATATATTTTCACTTAGTTATTTAAATCAACTGTGCCTACCATATTACCATTCTTCAGGGCCACTTTTCTCCTTAAATATTCTTTAATTTACTAACATAAGAGTAATTAAATTCCAAATAAACCATATTATTGCAATCATGTTACCATTACAAAACCAAAATCTGAGCTCCAAAAATTATGCAGTATACTTTCAGGCACTTCTGCACTAATTTTCATTTAAATAATTGCATGAAAAAACAACGGCATTGCAATAATTCAAATAGTTGCCGAACAAATACGAGTATGTACAAGTTGGCAATTGAAAAGTTTTGCGCTTGACCACACCCTTACCAGTAAACTTGCCCATATCCGTACGCGCTGTTGCCCACCCACGAAAGTGTCCACACCACCATCACAGCGCTGCCTGTTAGCCAAAGCAATTGACAACGGCTAATTCACAATGTCACACACACACACACACACACACACACGAGCACACTCTACGGGATAATTGTGAATTTGGGCATTTTTCGCCAGCACTTGCTATTTTAACCGCCCAAAACTATGCTGCAATTTACGTAAATTAGTCAAACTTAATTATGTTCAACGGCAGAAATGAAGTAAAACTTTTCTAGCAATGGGCGTGTGTGGCGATCGTTTTGTGTGTGTGAGAGAGGGTGTAAATCCAATGATGTAGCGGGCGCTGGGTAGAGTCGGTGGTTGGCTGGCTATTAGCTGGAAGTATGCAGCGCAACAATATGCACTTGTACGCACGCACGCATTCAGCATTTGCCAAATTTTTCGCATTTTTGCGCCTAAATGCACACTAAAACAAAATTCTGTGTGCAGCATGCGTACGAACTAATTTCACTGCCTTTCGGGCTCACGCCTTTATGTGTCGCGCGCTAAAAGTAATACAATAATTTGTTCATTGTTGCGCATGTTCTCTGGACACATGTTGTGCTGCATGGTTTCTTGTTTATTCGTGTTGTTGGCATTGCTGCTGCTGTCAAAATATTGTAAGCATGCTTTTAGGCGCGTTCCATTGTTATAATTATTTGTGTTGTTATTTTTGTTGTTGGTCGTGCACATGTTCACAATGTTGTTTGCTTGTTGCATGCGTTAACCATTACTGCTATTTTGTTAGTTTTACTCCAGGGCGTAGAGGGAGTGAGCGAAAGCGTGGGAGTGGCATGCAGACAACGTTCGTAGACAATCATTCATTTATACTCGTACATGCAGAGGACAAATAAAATGTTGTCACAAAATTAGCCACAATATTCATGCGTATCGTAATGACTACGTTTTTCTGTATATACATCTAGCATATATGTATGTATGTATATGGCATATAAGTACGGCTCTTTGATAGGGCCACTTGAGTATAGGTCTCACATACACATAACTATACTGGACTAATTGTCCAAATTTGTTTTTGCGTTTTTTGCGTTTGATACTGTTTTTGGGAAGAATAATGGTAGTCTATGCTATCTTCTATTTGGTAACTTAAAATGATTGGCATCTGGTTTCCCTTACAGACACAATATCATTTAATATTTCAACCTCCAATAGTCGATACTATTGTTAACTTACAATCGATGAGTCCTGAAACTCTTTACATACTCATTACAGCCAAATTAGTATATGAGAAAGAAAACGAAAATAAGTTTTGCTGATGTTCTAATGAATGGTAGTGAAACATTTTGCTTGGATTTTAGAAGGAGTGGCAGCTTCTCTAACATAAAACTTGCTTTGCTTTTTAAATTTACACATCAAAGTACTTGAAGCAATCGGAATTATTAAAGAAAATCTGAGTAGCTGATAAATATTGGGAAGGCGAAAAAGCCATTTCGCAATTTGTAATCAAACTTCAATTTTTGTTTTTTTTTTTATATTTATAATGAACTTTAATGAACCAACTATGTAACATTTTGTTCGACCACTTTTTGCCACCTTTCCGCTAGAGACTTTATTCCATCAGTGTAAAACTTTTCTGGTTTCTTGGTGAAAAACTGCGACAAGCAATTTTCACAGGCTTCTCTTGAAACCAACTTTATTATATTAAGAGAGTTATGCATTGGCTGAAACGAATGGTAATCCGACGGTGCAAGGTCAGCGCTATATGGTAAATGTCTCAAAACTTCCCAGCCAAGCTCTCCCAGTTTTTACTGAGTCATCACAGATATGTGTAGTCTAGCGTTGACTTGATGGATGACGATGCCATTTCTGTTGATTAGCTGTGGCCATTACTTTTCGATTGCTTACTTCAATTTCTACAGTTGTTGACAGTTAAATGAATAATCAATGGTTCGACCAGGCTGGAGCAACTCATAGTGGAAGATTCCTTTCAAATCCCACCAAACACTCAGCATAACCATTCGAGGCGTTGTTGAGCTTCACCACGCTTGAACCACGATCTTTTTCGCACATATTGTCGTATTTAATACACTTTTCTTTTCCCGTTACCATTCGCTTGAGAATCGTTTCAGCAAAACATCGCAGATGTTAATTTGGACAATTAAATTTTTCACATACAATTCATGTGGTACCCAAAAATCGATCTTATATTTGTAGTCAGCCTTTTTTAAATGGTTCAAAACCGTTTGATGATGAATGCTAAGTTCATTAGAGATGTCATGGCTGCTTATGTGACGGTCCTGGTCAATCCTTTCCATTATTTCATCGACCTTTTCAAGCAAGAGAAAGTTTCACTGAGACACCAATAAGGGTTGGGTTGAGCTTAAACATAATACAGACTAAAATTCTGACTAATATCTTCACGTCTACACCACAAGATATAATCATTTCAGGCCTGTTAATGTGATGCTGTTGAATTGGCAATTTTAGGACGAATACAAATATGACTCATTTACGGCTATCTCGATCCAAAGATAACGCTAGTTATTTGGTAGAGGGATAGATTAGGGTTAGAAGAAGGGTAAGGTTAAGGGTTTAGGTTTAGAAAAACTGTGAAGAAACCATACTCAGATAAAGAAAAAAATTAACAGAGCTCCACGACTTCTCCTTTTCAATTGCTTTCAATTTTCGAAAATAATATATGATAATTTGAGAATTTTAGAGTAGTTTTTATCTTATAGATAATAAGACTAAATATACATAGTAGATGCTCTAAAACTAAAAGACTTTCTATATTATATATGCTTACGATATAGATCTTCTGTTTTGAGTTATCCTGTTTTACAAAAAGTTCATTGACTATAGTCCCGTCAGATGTGTTTTCAAAACTTTGAGATAAGCTTACATTGGTAAACAAACATGTGAATGGTTTGAGAGAAATAGGGAACGGAAGGGAGATTTTCGCAAGATTAAAACGATTAAGAAAGGCATCAGATTACAATAATGAATTAATATTCGAACAATAATGATGAATACCAGAGTCAACCGTGTATCTCTAGTCTGAAATTTATATCCCCGCAAAACCAATAGGGCTGTGTAAACTGACGTTGGGCATTACCAAAAGCTACGTCAGGGTCGGAAAGGACATCTTCGAGCCGTTCGATACTAAACGAGGTATCAGACAAGGCGTCTTCTTATTAAGCGACTTTATCAATCTCCTCCTGGAGAAAATAATTCGAGTTGCAGAGCGAAATAGAAAAGTAACAATCTTCTATAAGAGTGTACAACTGCTGGCTTACGCCGATTATATCGATATCATTTCTCTCAACAATCGCGCCGTTAATTCTGCCTTCTCCATACTGGATAAGGAACCGAAACAAAAGGGGCTGGTAGTGAACGAGAACAAGACGAAATATCTTCTGTCATCAAAGAAACAATCTTCGCATTCGCGACTTGGCTCCCATGTACTGATGACAGTCATAACTATCTTCACCCAGCATCCAACAATAACGTCAGCCTCGAAATCCAACGCAGAATAGCTTTTGCCAACAGGTGCTCCTTCGGACTGAGTAGCTAATTGAGAAGAAAAGTCCTCTCCCGACGAACAAAGACCAATTTCTGAAGTCACTCATCATCCACGTCCTGCTATATGATGCAGAGGCATGGACAAAAACAATATCTGATGAGTCAGCATTAAGAGGTTTCGAGAGAAAGGTTCTGCGAAGATTTATGTTCCTTTGCACAGCGGCAACAGCGAATACCGCAGACGATGCAACGACGAGGATGAGCTGTACGAGATATACTGCGACATTCACAATGACAGGGCATGTTTTCCGGATGGGAAAGAACAGATCGACTGTGGAAGCGCTCCACTCTGTTGGAAAGATCAGGTGGAGATGGACCTGGCTTGCTTGCCATCTCGAATTGGCAGCAAACCGCTAAAGAAGCGACTGCAGCGCGGTGTTAACTCGTCTAAAACCACGTAAGCGGTGTATACGCTAGTAAAGAAGAATAATCGGTATTAAAAATATTTTTAGAAAGGAGAAACACCTTTCAAGCAAATTCGAGCAGTACTGAAGATAAGGAGGAATATTTTGAAGGATAGAAAAGAAGAACTTTAGTATTTCGCTTAGGAAGTAACATTTACTTGTTCTATTAGGACTTGTCCAAGGACGTCCAAGGTTTCGGTACAGAAATTGAAAATTTTGGTCATAGAAAGAGAATGTCTCTTGAGCACATTGTGCACAGGAATGCGAACTAACTTTTGGTATACCTATCGTCGTTTCCTCTTTATCACTTGACATCGCAAATAAAAGTTATTTACTTTACTTTACTGGTATTCTTATACATCAAGGCCTTTAAATATATACTAAATATAGATACATATAACACACATTCATAGCTACTATATTTGTATGTTTGCATAGCAAATATAATAAAATATTAAATTTCAATGTGCTCGTTATTACAGCGAACTTCACTTGAATATCTGCAGAAAGGACATGGAGTGAAGTAAGCGCCTTTAAGGATGTGTCAAAGCGTAAACTCATATCAAATTGCTGCAGCAATTTTGGCAGTTTGCTACAATTCGTTTCTTTATTTTTTTTGTTGTGCCGAGGAAGTGCAAATAAATATTGAATTATTGATGTATATCATTTGAAGTACTGTGTATTTTAGTTGGTAGCGGTGGGGGCGACACGTGTCGTTGCTATGGCCGGAAGGTGTGGAATATGAAAGAGAGACGAAGATGCATTTAAATATTTATATTTTTGAAAACGTGTCGGAATATTTATTTAATTGAAGGAAATGTAAGATGGCAACAAAGAAAAGTATTTTTAATGGAATTTTATGGAAGCATGTCTAAATAAGTTGGAATGTTCTCTAAATAAATTCAATGGAATTAAAATTAGTACAAAAAAAATGTCGAAAAATTCCGAATATAAATTTATAAATAAGGCTATAAGAAAACTTAAGAAGCAACAAACATAATATTGAAAAATATGGGAAAAAGTATAACATTAACAAAAACAAAAAAAAAAAAAAACAAAAAAAAAAAAATTAACGACATAATAATCCAGCGAGTTAAGAAATCACTAAATACCAAAAGTAATTTGTGTGAGTGTGTTTTTTTTTCTAAATTTATGAGGATGAATTAGGGTAGTGCGACATTAAAGGAATACATGGGTTTCCTCGGGTAAAAAGACAGTCTTTTTTCAACAATTGTTTTCTCATATAAAAATTGAAAGATTTTATTAGACATTTTTATTGTTACAAACATACACTACTAACAAACAAATTCTGAAATTTAAAAAAAAAAATTACTTTAAATTTAGCCATTGCGACGCCCTTTCCGGTGACTCCTCTAAAAAAAGATGCGACCGCGTTGGGAGTATAACTCCATAAAGGATGATCTAAAGTGCAAAAAAATACGCGTTTAAGTTAAAATCTTAACTCAAAACTTCGACGAAAAGAAAAAACTTGAAAAAAATATTACAAAAAAAAATTACAAATAGTAATCCTTAAACTCAAAACCTTAACTCAAAACTTTGACGAAGGGGAAAAAACTAAAGATTGACATTTGTACCAAACATATTACAAAAAAAGTTTACAAAAAAATTTTTCAAATAGCTGTAATCGAAAAAAAAATCCTTCGTTCGACTATTTAAGAATTGTATCTCAAAAACCTGTGTAAAATCTCATGAAGAATTGAGTAGTTCTCGAGAAATCTTGCCAACCGACTTCAAAAACACATATTCCAGAAAAACGCCTTTATATACGGCGCACTTAGCCTAACTAGCCTCGAGTGCACAGATTCTCAAAGCCGTAACTCCGAAACTATTACTAGGATCAACTTGAAAATGTAGGACAATATTCTAGAGGTGTTGTCGAATTTAATAAGAAAATAAAAAAAATCGATTTTTTGAAACCCATGGATTTATGTAATATAAAAAAATAAATGAAATAAAATAGAATTTGATGCACTAATTGAATCGAAAGAGTGGGTCTAGCGAGTGATATCTTTTCAATCTTCCACGTTGTCCAGCAATTAGAATCAGAAATACCTTTTCATATGCTCCAAAGCGAAGAAATAACGTCTACTAAATTCTTAGATTATTTTCTTTACAACTTAAGGTCCTGGTGGAGGACATCGTTTCTCACATCGAAAGGAGCTCTCACTATGATGCGCAGAACTATATTTTAAAAAGCTTGATGTACTATATTTTTAAATTCTAATCCGCTGCACTGCTCCAGAATTGAATGCCATAGTACAGATCAGTCTTATTTTACTTTAAACATAAGCAACTTATTCGTCAGACTGAGGCGAGGTCTTTGCCTGAGGAGCCAGCATAGCTGCACCAACTTTCAACTTAGCCGAGTTCTTTTTATTTTTAAGTGTTCTTTCTAAGTGCGTCTCTTATTAATTGTAACCCCCATATATTCTGCGCATGTGTTTGATGGTTACAACTGATCATATAAATCTACTTGAGGGTATATACTACTAGTACGGACATTTCGGTGTTCAACACCAATGTTTCATTTGGTGAACCACGGTTCTAGAGCAGTCAATTGCATCTGCAGTTTTCTGGAAGCAGTAGTAGAGTGGTCACTTGATGTTAACAGTGCATTGTCATCAGCATATGTTGCCGATATTGTGGAGTCCAAGTTGATCACAGGGGCGGGTACTCTGCCTAGGAGCACACAACACGAATAGGTCTCAAATCCGACTTTACATCACGGCATTAGACTAATTGGTCGGTAAGAATTAACCAGCTGCTCCGGTTATCTGGGTTTAAGAATTAAAAATAACCTCAGCACATTTCCATGGCGATGGGAAATGACAAAGTTTGAATTTGTGAATAAAAAACCATATAAAAGCACAAAAGTATAAAAAAAAACATAACAAATGCTATGAAAAATTAAATATTTTTGAGTTTAATCCGCAGCAGAAAAGCAAACCTGACATAATATTGCGCTGAAATTCTGCGCTGTTAAGTATAACCACTACGAATACCAAGACAAATTGTCCGATCAAATTTGACTCGGACTGACTCATTTCAACTATTCCAGCAAATCGAATTAGTTATGAAATATCTGGCGATTTTGTATCATGAAACAAATTATATACTGAGTATGTTTAATATTTTATACTTCCAATGGAATATTAATTAGGGAACCATCAAATGTTACCAAAAAATTTCAGAGAGTTTACTTTATCACGAACACAAGCTTTTAAGTGGCACATAGCATTCAGTGGAGGTCGCGAAGTCATTGAATACTTGACTTATGTCAGCCGTCCGCTCACCTCTGTTCATCACGATAAAATCGAAAAAGTTAAGTCAACAGTGACTCAAAATAATAGTGCTGGTAATAGAGAGATAAGATATGATCGCAATATCTCTTATGGATCAACTCGACACATTTTGGGTATGCAGCTAGAATCGTACCAAAAGACCTGTATCTTATGCAAAACAAACTTCGAGCAGAGGTCGCAAAAGGTATTCGAGTTAACATACCTGAGGAAGGATAACTCATCAAACGCGTATTACTGGTGACTTGATGTGGGTTTATGAATACGACGATGAAAAACTAACCGAGAATTTATCAAATGGATCTCCAAAAATTAACTAAAACAGAAAAAACTTAAATTCCCTGAAAGCGTTGAAAACCAGAGCTGAGGCTCATAACAAGTGTATGAAAAGATTGGATTAGCAGTTGAGATGTTCATTGCCAAAGTAGACTATTTTGAAGGCGATCGTAAAAATATATATGTCCAGTTTAAATTTCATCAGTATATATGTAATATTTGCATTATATTGATAATGCGATTTTTAAAAGTCTCAAAATAAAATCGAATCACAAAAAGACAAACGCGATCATTTCTTATTAAGTGCTGAAAAATAATTAAAAAATTCCTTGCTCTCTTAGTACGTTCAACATCCTATTTCGCGATGCACTTGGAATATGTGCCAGGACATGATAAATCTGGAAACTATGATATAGCTGAATTAGTCAGAGCAGGCACCACCCTACAATTAAACTCCGAAACAGTGAAAATGTTTATGCCTCTGGCTGCTTGTAGACATTTAATCGACAAAGTCTCGGTGGAGTCAATCCGTAACTTGCTCAGCAAGCCGGGAAACGTGACATGCATGAAATATGGGTTGTCTACTAAAATTCAAAAAGAATGACGTAAGAACTCTAGTTAAAGTGCTAAGAGGTCACTATCCAATTCGTAGACATGCCACCATACAATGACTTTTACACAAGCTGTCTGAATGTAGTACAGAAGAAGAGACTATAAAATATATACTATAAGCAAACAGAGCTTTGTACAGGACAAGAAAAGCAACTGTCGGTCAAAGTTTCTTAACGATGTTCCGGAGATTGCACAAATAGACCTTTTTGTATTGATGAACTTCATCTAGAACACTGGGTGGTTGAGGCAGAACGTAATAGGATGTGACTTTAGTACGGGAGGATTAACAATGTGCCTTCTAAACGCCCAGGCGCGTCCTCAGCTCTCTGCTTTCCCAACCCACTTACTGTGAGCAAAAAAAACCTACTTTTATTTACAACAATAATCAATCCTATATATGTACATATAAAGGTTAGTTAGAGCACAGTATTTAGCAAATATAGCTGAGACTGGCATGTGACTTTCATTCGATTGAAACCACATATCTTTCAAGGTAGCTTTTTATATTTCATATGAGAAGTGGGCGTGGATTTTAACTGATATTTCTCCACTTATGTCGTAAGAAGAGGTTTCGAGATGCAAAACCTATTTCTTATCGATATACAACCCCAATACCCTACCTTAACTGCTTACCGATATGCGAGCTTTCATTTACTTTCCCACAATACGGTTTTGTGGACGTGGCAATGGTGCAATTACTCTCCCCACAATATAGAACGAACATTGCAACTCACCTTTTCACAATAAGTAACAAAAAAAAACTCAAATCAAACCAATTACCCCTAAGCATATGCAACGATTTTGACACACATCTTGTAACAACACACATACACACACAAAAGAAAAACATTTCAGCGCAGCTTGTAAGCGAAAATAAATATTTGAGTGTTTACCTTGAAGAGTGGTTGAGATTTTTGACACGCAGCAAAAAGATTTGCAAAAAACACAGCTGCGAAGCGCCTAAAGACATAAACGAAACGCAAAACATTTTTTCCCGTACACAGTTTAAGCGTATATAAGCTTACAACAACAACTCTATATATGCACACATATATCTATATATAGCTGTGCGTACGTATTCGCATACAAATTATTACATTTGCGCGGCAAACGCTTGAAAATAGCATATTTTGCACACTTTCGCCGCCCGCAACCGCGTTTTAGGCTGTTTACCGAACTGCATTAGCATTTTTCACGGCACACATGTTTGTACTTGTATGTGTGTGCATACCTTTGTGACTATAGAAACAATATTGGCCGCACGTTAAATGGCTCACATTTTTTCCACAACGGCGTAACGGTAAATTGGTTTATGCCTGAGCAACTGAATGGCGTTTTTTGGCTTTTACCTTGCCGCCTTTTAGGCGCGCAAATAGTTAGTTTGTTTTTTTTGACGCTATCGCTAGTGGCATTTTTACGCCGCAACTATAATAGAATACTACTTGCAAATGCTGAACAGGTGTGCCAACAAATAACCGCGGGCCGAACTTTGTTCGCTTTTGTGTGTGTTCGTGTGTGGAAGGGAGCGTTGTAAACACCCCACAAATTGCATAACCCACGGCTATTGTGTGTGGCTGTGTGCATAAACGTGTTTCAAGAGGATGTTAGTGCGCAGGATTAGTGTGTGTCAAAACTCGCGACGTGCGTAACGCATTCTTTCGTTACAACAAATTAAGTGGGTGTTAAGAAAAGGTGTTAGTTAAGCGCTTTAAGTGTTGTGTGGTCATAGTGGAAGGTAAATTAGATATAAAAAAGAATAAAATTGAAACAAGAAAAAACGTTAACTTCGGTTGCACCGAAGCTAAATAACCTTCACAGGTGCATTTCTGTTAGTAACTATGTGTTCAGTTTGTATGGAAGCTATATGCTATAGTCAACCGATCTGATCAATTTCTTCGGAGATTACATTGTTGTTTTAGGAAATAATATATACCAAATTTCGTGAATATATCTTGTCAAATGTGAAAGTTTTCCATACAAGAACTTGATTCCGATCGTTCAGTTTGTATGGTAGCTATATGTTATAGTGGTACGATATCGGCCGTTCCGACAAATGAGCAGCTTCTTGAAGAGAAAATGACGTTTGCAAAATTTCAAAACGATATCTTAAAAACTGAGGGACTAGTTCGTATATATACAGACAGACAGACAGACAGACAGACGGACAGACGGACAGACAGACGGACATGGCTAAAACGACTCAGCTCGACATACTGATCATTTATATATATACTTTATAGGGTCTCCGACGATTCCTTCTGGGTGTTACAAACTTCGTGACAAACTTAATATACCCTGTTCAGGGTATAAAAAAAAACTTTTTTTTGCTATCTTTAGTATACGCCTTCTTCTTTTTCTCTACTTTATAGCCGAGCTAGCAACAGCGCGCTAGTTGTTTCTTCTTTGCGCTATTTGGCGCCATATAACTAGTGCAGCCAGGTCATGAAGCAGATCAACTGCTGATCAACACATCAATAAAATAAAGAACTAGCGACGATTAACAGTCAAAGATCTTACTGGCATCATTGGAATATCGGAAGGATCAGTGAAAACCATTTTGAAAGATCCTTTGGGCCTAAGAAAAGTGAAAGCACGATTGGTTCCAAAATCGCAACGTGTAGTCATTCGTATTCTCGTATTATCGTCAAATTGCGTGTGGTATTTAATGCATCTTGCTCCACCTAAAATCATGAAAGCTTAAAAGGCGTCTTATATATCGGGCCTACTTTACAGAAAGACCTAGTTATTCTGATCACAAATTGGCGATTCTTCCAATTCGCTTTTAATGCGGATATTCAGAAAATGTACCGACAAATACTCGAAGACCCTAACCATACACGGTCCAAAAAATACAATTTAAAAAGCCCTGCAAGACACAGTAAAATATTTCGAATTACAAACAGTAACGTTCGGCATAAATTGTGCACCGTATCTAGTAAACCGTGCCTTCATGAAGCTAGCCGATGATGTAGAAAAAACACACTCATTGGCAGCAACAATTCTTCGCCAGTAAATGTATGTAGACGATGTCTTAGCTGGAACCCATGACCTAACCACGGCAAATTCATCACGCACGCTCGCATTAACTCATTTCAGCTCTGAAGTCCCCGAGATTTGCTCTGGGAAAATGGACCATCTCTTAGACACCGAATCACTCAACCTTTCTGAATCCAAAAACACGAAAACCCTGGGAATTCGATGGAACTCAAAAAATTATTAATTTTTCTTCTTCGTCAACACAATGCCACTTAGCCATAACAAAATTGTTTGACCCAACCGATTGGGTTAGTCCAATAATAATTACGGCTAAAATAAAAATGCAACAAATATTGCTCGATAAATCTGACTGGTATTAAAGTCTAAACCACTCACCCTTCATCGATGAAACAGTTTCTTAAAGGATTATGAAACTATTAACAAAATTGAAATACCCAGATGGACCCCGTTTTCCTCTACAGCCATCATCGAATTCCATGGCTTCTCTGATGTTTCAGAAAAAACATATGCCGCAACACTATGCATTAGAGTCTTAGTCGGATATAAAATATGGGCAACTCTCTCAGTGTCAAAAACAACCGTGAAATTTAAACCCGTTAAGACGTTTGCGATAACAACCCAAGAAGATATATTCGAAAGGTTTTCCTCAAAAATACCTGACTAAGGAGATAAGAGACTGACTACTCAAATCACGACGCAACCCCGGAAGAGTTCAAGACAACACGAATGAAGTTAATTATTCAAACCCAAAAAACGCATTTCCGAGAAGAATGTGATGCTTTGATCCGTAAAACCCGAATGCACAAAAAAAGTTCATTATTGACTTTATCTCCGTTAATTTATTATTAACGTCTCTAAAACAGTACTTTCCGACTGCCAATATGACATGAAAGGTATTTTTACTGGCTGTGAGTCTTGGAGCTATGCTTACGACTCGGAAACAAACGATCGATTTGCTGAATGTCTTGGCAAAGGTGCGCCGAAGTCGACATAACCACGTCAAAGCAGGTCAAAAATGAAGCTTATGTTGACAGTTTGCTTTGATTATCGAGGTGTGGTGCACACCGAATTCCTACCGACCGGTCCAACTGTCAACAATGAATACTACAAGTATTTGAGTGTTATGCGTCGTTTGCGCGAAGCTATTCGAAAAGAGAGGCTGGAATTATGGGACGACAACTCTTTGTTTTAGCACCACGATAATGCACCGTCGCATATTTCATTGACTCTTCGTGCGTTTTCGCCAAATTTTCAACCGATATCGTGCCACAAACACCATATTTGCCTGATTTGGCTACGTGATCAACATTAAGAAACCCAAACATTGTCTATACAACGATCTGGTAAGAAAAATCAGCTACCTGGGTGCAAAATTACAAAAGTCATGTGCAAGACGACAGATCGGAAGTACGCAGAATTCCTATTGGCACTCCAACTGGGAGACTGTAGGAACATAATTGGAATACTAACTGGTCATTGTGTGATGGCGCCACACACCCGCAGAATGGGGTTGACAGATCGAGAAGACTGCTGGTAATGTCTAGAGCAAGTCACTAGGGAAACAATGAAGCATTTCTTGTGCACTTGTCCCGCATTGGCAAGACTACGTTGTAAGCTTCTGGGGTCACCGCATATGATTGACTGGAGGAGGTATCGATGGGTTGAGTAGTTCTCAAGAACACAGTTTCGTTTTCGCACAAGTGTACTGCGGCCAAGTACTTTGAGGGGACGACATATATTTCGAAGAATAAATAAAGATTTTTAAAATTATGAACAAAGTCTTAATATTTTTTGCTCATGATAGTACATAAGTTTAACTATATAGAATAATATATTTTAAATTTATGAAATATAGTTTCAAAAAAAATAATAAATGTAGGCACACATGTTAAGAAACACACACACAAGAGCATCGGAGGAAAATAATATAAAACAAGCAACTGTCCTCCTTATTTCCCATTTGACGAAGGGTGGGAGGAGCGACAAAACGGATGTGTGCATGGCGATAATAGCAATTGGATTGAGCGAAAAATAGCAGGTTTGCCAACAAAAGGACAATAGCGCAGACAAATGTGTATGGCATAAGTGTACAGTATATAAAATAATACCTTTAAGTGAGTGCAGGTGTGAGTGAGGCAAAAGACTGTTGTGCGCATACACACACATACAAATGCAATAAGCAGGCACATACATTACGAACGCATGCCAGCGGGATAAACTACTTAAATGTCGCTTTTATTGCAATTTGCTGTAGAGACTGCATTGACTTTTTAACCCACATGTGACTGAATGTTGCACGCTACACATACGTAGACACATGCGCTTACGTATAAAATACTAACTCACTACGCTGACATTTTCCTGTTACTTTATTTCTGCTTTATCAACACACAAAATGTATTTTTAGTTGAGTGGGTAGAAAACGGTGTGAAAATGTCGCATGGAGTGCTGATACGCCACCCCCACTCACTTACACTTGTAGAGTGCTATTATTGCTCGCACTATGCTGCGGGGTGTCTTTAAAAAGCTTGCAATAAAATGTACCAGCTCACTTACATCCCACAAACACAGGCATACATACATACTTATAGCACACAAACACATGCTTACATGTGCCGTTATAATTTCCAGGCAGTATTAGGATAATTGTTCGCTCTTATTTTAGATAAAAGATAATCAAATCATGCAGACAAAGGCGAAGACAAAGCACATGTGTTTTTCCAATGTATGGCGTGTATGTGCGCATGTATGTGTGTTAATGTGTGTAAATGGACAAAGCACTAAATGTAAAACACAACAAGAAGAAAGGTTAACTTCGGTTGCACCGAAGCTCGAACACCCTTAACATAGAAAAAGGCTTCCAAACTTGATTTTCATCGTACAGTTTGTATGGCAGCTATATGCTATAAAAATCCGATCTAAAAAAATTTTTTCAGCGATTGTAGAGTTGCTTTGATTAATGATTTATGTGAAGCTTCGTGAAGATATCTTCTCAAATAAAAAAGTTTTCCATACAAAAACTTGATTTTCATGGTACAGTTTGTATGGCAGCTATATGATATAGTAATCCGATCTAAAAATTTTTTTCAGAGATCGTAGTACAGCTTTGTGCAATGATCTATGCCAAGTTTCGTGAGGATATCTCCTCAAATGAAAAAGTTTTCCATACAAAAACTTGATTTTCATCGTACAGTTTGTATGGCAGCTATATGCTATAGTAATCCCATCTGAAAAATTTTTTACGAGGTTACAGCGTTGCTTCGAATAATGATCTTTGCGAAGCTTCGTGACGATATTCCTACAAATAAAATTTTTTTTCATACAACACCTTGATTTTTATCATTCAGTTTGCAGGATAAGCAGACGGTTATAGCTAACCCGACTCAGCTCCTCATGCTGATAAATTATATATGTATATACATATACTTTATAAAATTTCTAACAAACTTAATCTAACCTGTTGAGGGTATAAACAAACACTCTTTATAGTCCGCAGGTGTGGGTGCGTTTCACACACAGGTGGTATTTATAGCACACGACTTACTTGTATATATTATACGTGTGTGTCTGTGCGCTTGTCTGCTGGTTTTTGCACAATTTACAGGGCATTTTATGCAAGCACACTCATATATACCTACAAAATTGTAGACTCATACACTAAATGCTCATAAGGTAGCTGGTTAAGCACTGAAGCGCATAGCTCACAGCTGGTGTGGGCAAATTACATGAAAGCCAAAGCAAAAACAAAAAAGAATTATATAGGTCCATACATACATATCTGAATATATAAATATACATACATAGACTTACATATGTATTAAACTTGGCACGCATGTGCTTTTATTTATTTCGCATGAAACAGATGCAACAGCTCAAGCGTAGCGGCAAGCGCACTTGTGATAACAAAATAAAGCATACTTTTAGGCGTGGACAAATGCTCATAGAATAAGTGTGTGTGCAAAATGGACTCCTTGTATGCTTGCAAATATTTCTAAAATAATGAAGGTAGTTAAGTGATGTTTTCTTTGTAATTATTTCTGCTCATTTAATTGTAAAAAGGAAGACTTTTTAAAGCATATATTAAGGAGATATTATTTTTATTGTTACCCATAGTTTTTTCTAAAGTTTTAAACTGCACTACTATTTGCAGTATGCAATTATCAACAAATTCACTGAAAAAAACGCTCAAAAAACACTATAGGAACAAGCTTTACGGTTCCGGAAATCAAAAAACCTTTTTATTTGAAATCAAAGTGTGGACTATAACATCTTAAATCAGGCCCAGGCGGTGATAATTTTGGGCAGCAAAATAACTTGCGGATGGGTTAGTAGCAGAGCTTTTGTTCAAAAGCTAAACTTGGTATGGTTTTTTTATACCGAAGCTAGTGAAAAACAAACTAATGAATATTATTTCTACAAATTCAACCTACAATAATGACCACTTTTAAACTCATATTCCGTCTATCACTAATAAAACAAGATCAAGATGATTTCCATTCATAAGAGTGTTTTTGTCAAAGTAGTGCTCATTAGTGTAGTGCACTTATGCCAACGATTTTCCAGTCCTCCAAACACTTTTCATAAGCACTTTTTGGGATGATCTTCAGCACCTTCTGCGAATTTTGCTTTATCTTTTCGATCGACTGAAAACGGGTTCCGCGAAGCGGCAATTTAAGTGAGTGGAACAAGAAAAAATCACATGGAGCAAAATCTGGTGAATACGATGTTTCATCGATGGCATTCATTACGTGTTTGGCTTTTTTTTTTTTAAAAAAAACTCGGGACGAGTCGACCAAGAACGCGTTTCATACCCAAAATGCTCACGAAAATCATTCGAACGGACTTGCGAGTTCTATTGCCATCTCTCTAACACTTGCCTGACGATTTGCAAGCACCATACTCTTCACTTTTTCTTTTTTTCATCAGCTGAAGAAGCCGAAGATCATACAGAACGAGGCATGTCTACAACGACCTCCTGATCGTCTCTGAAGGCTTTGTACCACTCGTAGGCTTCTGTTTTTGAAGAATCTGAATCAATATAAGACTTTTCCAACATTCGAAACGATTCCGCATTTAAAATTTGGTTAGAAATACATAATTTGAAATAAATTCTTTGTTCGATATTTTTATTAATTGTAAAAATCAAAACACACTACTGAGGTTTACCGACTTAAGGGGTAGGGTAATATTTCTTAAAAAAAATTTTTTTTGTTTTGCATTTTTTGTTCCCTCATACCCTTAGACTTAATGTAGAAACCCACTTTACCATTGGAAGGTTTCGAAAAAGGCCCAAAAATTATAATACCGCTCGACGTTCGGAGCGCACCTGGCACTTTAAACGCGTTTTTCTCAAACATACACTTTTTCAAACTGGCGGACATGATTCCGGTCGAACTATTCAACTGATTTGCTTACTTTTTTTCTAAATGTTCACAAAACACCTGGCTATCGTCCCTATATTTTTTATACAGCGTGGGCCCGAATAACTGTCTCACTTTTTCGAAGCAACGTTATGTTCGCGTAAGTGTACATAATTTTGTTATCTTTACATTTTTGTGTTCCTTATTTTATTGTGAAATTAATTAAGTACTTTTTTGACCTGATCCGTAGTTCTTAAAATTTGTGAGTGATGGAAGCAAAAAGAAACTTAGTGCAAAAATTACATTTGCAAGGCACAACGACAGGCGAAATTGTTAAATTGCTGAAAGGCATTGATGTAAACCGGAGATTTGTCCAACGCACTGTGGCTCGATTTAAGAGAACTGGAAGTGTTAAAATATCCAAAAAACCTGGACGAAAAAGAAGTAAAAGAACACCTGAGCTGGTGAAGAATGTGCGTGAAAGGATAAGGCGAAATTGTGCTATATCAGCTCGAAATCTAGCCACAGAGCTGAAGGTGAGCCGGAAAAGCATCCGAAATGTTTTAAAGAGGACTTGGGACATAAACCTTACAAAAGGAAGAGGATTCATGGCCTTACGGAGCGTCAGAAGAAAATGCGACGGGGAAGAAATGGTTTATTGCTTCAGCGGCATGCAAGTTGCAATATTGTGTTCTCTGATGAAAAACTGTTCATATTGCAAAAAAGTCACAATTAGGATATCCCAACAGATAAATTAGCCATTCAGAGATATCAAAACACACCGTCTGTCATGGTATGGGGGGCCATATCCAAAAAAGGCAAGCTCCCGCTCCTTTTTATTGAGAAAGGTGTCAAAATCAATGCAAATTATTATTTGGATGAAGTGCTTGTCAATCATTTTTACCCTCATGCGTCTAAACTCTTCGGCAACGAACCATATTGCTTCCATCGAGACTCTGCTCCGGCTCATAAAGCAAGAATTGTTTAGCGCTGGTGCAAGGATAATTTGCCATGTTTTATTCCGATTGATAAATGGGCTCCATCTTCTCCGGATCTGAATCGATTGGATTTCAGTATATGGGGATACAGGCTTGACAAATTAAAAAATTTGAAAAACATAAGATTGGATCAGTTCAAGCGTCTTTTAATCAAAATTTGGGACGAAATTCCAGATGAAGTGGTGCATGCCGCCTGCAATAGTTTTCAAAAAAGTTTGAAGCTGGTAAAAAAAATGAAAGGTGAAAGATTTGAACTTAAGCAGTCCTAATGTAAGTTAACAGTCTTTATAATAAATAAAATTGTTTAATTGCTCAAAATATCAAAAAATAAACTTTTTCTACAAAAAAATAAAGCGCGACAGTTATTAAGGCCCACCCTGTAATTTATTGACAATGTTATGACAAAATTTATGTAAAAAAACATAAGGAAAACATAAAAAAAATTTTAAAATAACGTTAATTATCAAAATTTTTTATGATTCTAGTAGGGGCAATAACCATTCACGTCTTTTTTAAGTATTAATTAGGTTTTTGTGTTTCAGATGATCCAAACATGAGAAATCGTGTCCGCCAGTGAAAAAACGCATTTTATTCACCCTGCCATTTCTCCGACAGATGTCATCAAAAAATTCCGAAAAAACTTGTTTATACACTCCACGATATACCTCAAAATATGTGAAAAAAGTTCTATTGTAGAATAAAAATTTCAACGAAAAAACAAAATGTCAAAAAACAGGCCAGAATACCCTACTGACCCTTTAATATATAGTATATACAAGGCGAACTCCAAAGAAAACAGGACTTTTTGAATCTAGCGCCACCTGGTGGCGCCATTATATGTCGATTTAGAATCTGCTATCTATATCGATTGTCCAGTGAGAATTCATGACATTTCATTGATTGGAACTGTAGTTATTGCATTTAAGTGTCAGTATGTTTGTGTTATCAGTGCGCAAATGAGCTTCGAACAAAGAGCCAACATTATTTTTTTTTTTAATTGTTAAAATTTCTACCTAAACATTTCAATTGATGAAACAAGTTTATGGCGATGATTGCCTATCCCGTAGCAGAGTGCACGAGTGGTTTAAACGTTTCCAAAGCGGTCCTGAGGACATAACTGACAATCAACATGTGAGCCAATCAAAATCCGTCATAACCGGAAATTACATCGAATTCATCGAAAATCAGTCGAAATCATCATTGAAATTCATGGAAATGGAATTGAACATCTCCAAAACATCGATTTATCGCATTTTGACCGAACATTTGAGCTTACGAAAGGTGTGTGCACGGTTTGTTCCGCACAAATTGACTGACGACCAAAAATTGCTCAGAATTCTACATTCGATTCGACGCTTTTTACCGATTATTTGACCAAAAATCACATTTTAACCATTAACCACTCCCCGTATTCATTTGATATGGCACCGTGCGTCTTCTACCTTTTCGGAAAAATGCATTTGCTCATGAAAGAAAAGCGTTATGCAAACGTAGAGGTCATTCAAAAGGCTTGCACGGGCATACTGGCGGCCATACCAGCCAACGAGCTAAAACACTCTTTCGACATGCTTTTGGACCCTGCAATAAGCTGCATTGAAGCAGAAGGAGACTATTTTGAATAAAATAAATTGACTTTGCCGAAAAAACCATTTTTTTTTTTCAACAACAAAAATTCAAAATTAAAAAGAAGATGTTCTTAATCAATTAAAGAGATTGTTTAATATTGTCAAAAAAAAAATTCTTTTGGCTTTACTTTGCCTTCATATAATATAATCTAAGATAAATTGCAAGAAATTAGCTAATATTGAAAATGCCTTTTTGTCAAAGCGCCTAAATGCACTGAAAGTAACTGGAGGCAACTGCAACCAACTTCAAATGTACACTCATGAAATATTAGCTGCCCATACTTCGCTTGCTTTAGCTCGTGTGCTCTCCTAACGAATTAATCAAAACGCATAAGTTCATTTAAGTACTCTTCATGTCGTTTATGCGCCTAGAAGTATGCACTTAAAACCCTACGCACTTCGCAAATTCAAGCGGCGCTTGAGGTAAATAAAAATTATATATTTCATTAATTTTTATGTTAACATAAAGTTATAACGATTTGGCAGCGGCGAAACAGTTCCAACATTTTTTGAGGGTTGTGCGGTGGGCGCGTTGCCACAGTAATGAATATTTTTACTTTTTTATACCCTAAACGGGATATGTTTAGGTAAATTAAGTTTGCCATAATGTTTGCAATACGCAACAGGAAACGTTAGATACCCAACACAAAATATATATACGATATAAATGATCAGCGTGGCGTGTTCAGCGGATTTAGGCATGTCCGTCTGTGTGTCTACATGCGAATATGTATATACCTCAGTTTTTGAGCTAACGCTATAAAATTTTGTATATGTCATTCGAACTGTAGGACCAAAATTAAGTTCTTCTGGGAAAAATGTTTTTATTTGACAAGTTAACTTAACGAAATTCGGCATATAGTATTCTTTAAGGCAACGTTACATTATCTAAAGAATTTTTTAAAATCAAACCACTATAACATATAGCTGCCATGCAAACTGAACGATCAAAGTCAAGTTCTTGTTAGAAAAACTCTTTTATTTGACAAGTTAACTTCACGAAATTCGGCATTTACTATTTTGGAAGACAACGCTAAAACATCTGAAGAAATTCTTAAGATCGGACCACTATAGCATATAGCTGTCATACAAACTGTACGATCAGAACTAAGGTCCTGTAGGAAAAACTTTTTTATTTGCCAAAATATCTTTACGAAATTCGGCATATACCACTTTCAAGGTAACGCTACAATATCTGCAGAAATTTTATAGATCGGACCACTACAGCATATAGCTGCCATATAAATTGATTTATCAAAATCAAATGCTTGTATGAAAAACTCTTTAATTTGACAAAATATCTTCACGAAATACGGCACATACTATTTTCGAACTATAATATCTATAACATCTGAAGAAAATTTCCAGATCGGAGCACTATAGCATATAGCTGCCATGTAAACTGAATAATCAAAATCAAGTTCCTGTAAGAAAACTTTAACCAGTGAAGGGTATTGTAGCTTCGGCAGCCGATTAACGGTTTTTCATATTTTTTGTTTTGTTCCTTTTCTGTTTTTTAACTTTTTTACTGCTTTCCATTATATTGCCTTACCTGCTAAGCGGTGGTGGTGTGCCGTCAACATGTCATTATTTTAAATTAATGCGCGACATCATGATTGAGTTGATGACATATAGGTAAATGCAGATGTGACATGCTTTTGTATGTGTAGGTGTAATATGATATGTATGGGTAACTTGTATGTGTAACATAGTATATGTATGTCTATAAAATATGGTTTTTTCTTTCAAAAGCAGACTTTTTATTTCTCGTCGTCATTTTCATTAAGCTTTCTGTTGCTTTTCATAAACATATGCGGCTTAATTTTTAATATTCTTAAACATTTTGATAACTTTTTTGTATAAATCACATCATTAACTCAACAAGCCGCTGCATCTGTAGCCGCTTAGCGCAATTTATGTGCGCTTATGAGTTCCTTAAACGCTCGTAATACTTTAACGAATGCGTCTAAGGTACACAAGGGCTCCTACAAAGCCTGCTAAAACACATATTGACATATATACATACATGTTTTGTTTCCTTGAATCTGCTCTGCCTACCTGCTACTACAAATATATACACATATACGCGTGCTCTGGGTCACACTTAAATAACATTATGATTATTACTTTTTATATGCCTCTGTGCCAACATAAATTGATTTTGCTTTAGTAAAAATGTTTTATATTTTCATTCATTCAATAACTCGTATAATTTGAAGCGCGCCAGGCACGCCACATTGCTAACGGATTTCATTGCACATTGCCGTTACCTTGCTTTGTTTCTAGCGCGCTGCTGCTGCTGCTGCTTGAAGAATTACCCATGTGGTCATTATTATTTTTATATCCGCTTTAAAGGAGGCAGCAACAGCCAGACACACGTACATAATCATATATCCTCCACATGTACATTGTCATTACATGTCATGCCCACGCAATTCCTTTGTGCCTTTCCGTTATGCTACCTACTTCTTACACATACATATTTTTTATGACTGATTTAAAAAGTCATTCGCTCTCGTTTACCTCCAGTTGAAATCATATGATACGCGCATATAGTCATAACTTCGTTATATGTTTGCCTTCTGGGCATTGGCCAACGAAAACATAAATTTAGTGTCAGCTTTTCACACGCGCCCACCTGCTTCTACACACACATACACATATCTATCTACAAACTCATATACGCAACTGTTTGTGTCTGCCCTCATACCTCTCTCTCTGTTACTTTCTCTCTGTCTCAATTTCATTGCTCGCACCCTAACGTTCGGTTCATACTTTTTTTACTTTCGGTTATTTCTTTCCGATGATTGCTTTTGTGCTTTCGATTTAATCTGTTTACATTCATAAAAGCTATATGAAATTTAATTTTGTATTGTCAATGAGATCTTGTTATTGCGAATTTCCTTCCTTTTTACGGTTTCGTTTTGCTTTGTTTGCGTAATATAACCCATCAACAGTTCAGCGCTTAATATGCCACCCCTCGACTTTAGTGTGTTATTAAGTGCTGGTGTGCTGGTGAGTAAAATTGAAATAACTTTATTTCGAATTGACGATTATTGGCTTCTCGATGGGCGTACTTTGGTCAAGTGGATTCTAAAATAACTTAATTTGAGTTGTTTTTGTTTCAGCTTTAAGAAAAAAACTTCAGTGGTTGAACTCGAAACATTTGCTAAATCAGTAGTATTCGAAATTCAATAAATCATTTATGTTTTCACTTTTTTAAGCCTAAATTTTTTTTTTTATATAATTATATATTATGACAAACACAACCGTAAATTGTAATTAAATACCCCGGGTAAATGATATTAAAAAAAATGTCATTTGCTAAGTTGGTAAGACTGTTCTTAATTACTATGCCAAATATGAGCGCGATCTGTCAACTAATTTGTTTACAGCAGCTGCTTAAGGGGGTATTCTGGTTTAGAAATTCGAAAAAAAAATCGATTTTTTTTGCATATTTTTATAGTGTGAACCGTCAAGAAAATTTCCCTAAGAGGATTTTTCGAAATTCAAATTATTTTCCGAGTTACAGCTCATTTTGTGACTCCGACTCCGACTGTGCGCGACTAGTTCTCAAACTTTACGCTCATTTTTCTCATAATAATTTTTCTAGAAACGGTGTGCATGATATCTCAAGTTCTACTCAACCGATTCACATGAAATTTTACACAGAGCTTTCTTATACATTATAGTATCGCACTACGAAGAGCTTTCCAAAGAATTTTTTTTATTTTATTTTTAAAAAATTCCGAACCACAAAAAACCAGGTAAAATAGGAAACTTTTTTTTCAAACCTCCACCATTTCGTAAAAATTTTTTTTTTTTCAAAAACGTTTCGTAGTGCGATAACTACACTTTTACTCTTCACGGATTTCGCATAAATTTTCATTTTAGGTAACGGAAAGAATTTATATCCTGCGCACCAGGACAAGCCATTGTTTCATCAGTCTCTAATTCGCCGACCTACAGTTTTTTTAATTTAATTGTTTTTCTTATATTATTTATGTTTTGTATTCTTAGAATATCAACAAAAAGCATGTAAAAAAGTAAATAGTCAAAATAATTTTTGATTTTTTTTTATCGCGTCAAAAAAATACCTAAAATTCGGGCTTCTAAACCAGAATACCCCCTTAGGTCGGTACATCTCAGCAGTGCGTTGCGATTTTTACAAAGGGTAAAAATGTCGAACAAAGAATTTGTCTCAAATTTTGCATTTCTAACCAAATTTCGTGAGCAGAATCGCAGCGAATGTTGGAAAAGGCCTACGGTGATGGACGAACTTCGACTGTTCAGTCGATCGAGGAAATAAAACAGAATTCGCTGAAGTGCCTAAAGGGCATCCCAAAAAGTGCCTATGAAAAGGCGTTAAAATAGATATTGTTGAATAGTTAAATATTTTGCGTTTAATTCACAAATTCCGGGTACTTTTTTGTCAAAGTGAATAAGTATTACAACTCAGTCCAATCTTCTATGAATTAGCCTAATCGCCTTTTCAAACAGACAAATTCATTTAGTACATTAAGATTATAATTGAGAAACCATTTTTGCCTTTCATACTCATACTGGCTACTCGATTAAAAATAGGCTCAATTAACGATCAAGCGTTAAGCATTTTATTTGCTGTTTATTAAAAGTTGGTGAAACGGAAAAAAATTATATACTATATGTATAATGTTATGTATATATAAATATTAATAATATTCAACTATTACAATCTAGTTTCGATTGTGCACTGGCTTTATTTACAGAAAGAGGAAAAACGAAACTCTTCAATATTACATTATTTGCAAAGACAACAGCTCTTCACCAGTTGATTGCTATTTTAACAATGAACACAACCAAATTTTGAGTCTGGACAGCAACCCGCAGAATTTCATTTCAGTTTCAACACGATTTATATTAATTTAAGAATTAATGTAGTAAATTATACATTTTATTTTGCATGGTGAACCGATCTAAATTAGCGCTTTAATCGAGCAAAGTTCGACTAATTGATCAATTAACACCAGTGCGAAAAGGCTATAAATAGAATTAACTCTAATTTTTGTTGAGTCAAATGGAACCGAAGTCTTTTTAATTATATTAAATGGTAACGATATTTAATGAGCTTAATTATTGTCAAATATATTTGAATGAGCGAACTTCAATAAAATTGAATCTGAGTAAAAAGAATATATATATATAGTCATATACCAATACTCCCACTACCAACAACATACACTTCCTTCTTCATTTTTTCTTTACCTGTCTTACTTATCCTCTCATATCTCTTTTTCTCATTTCATAATTTCCATACTTGCTAATTGATCTTTCCTTAAACTAAATTCTCTCTTTCTCTTAAATAATAAAAACAACAATAAACATTTGCACTCATTAGTTTTAAGCTCACATACATTATGTTAACTTCCTAGCTGTAAGGATTGGAAATTGTAATTAATTAATAAAGTTACATTCGAAAAGAACGGACTTGTTATTATATATATAATTTATTAAAAGGCCAATATATTGCGTGGTATCAGGAGTAAAATTGGAATCAACTAGATAGGAGGATAGCGTTCAAAGGACTTCATTTTTTTCCAGAGATGAAATGTTACTTATACATTTCAGTAAAATACTGGGCAAACAAATGAAGTGGACTAATTGAAAAAAATACTATTTGCCACAAAAAATTTAAATTAATTATTGGCTTAATCCTCTGATTCTACAGAAGTTGCTTATTTGATGGAACCACCAAAATCGGACCACTGTAGCTTATAACTGCCATACCCAATTAATTAAACGTACACAAAACTAAAATGGAAAACTGTGAGCGAAGCGGCAGCTCTATATATCTATTAGGCGTCAGTCAGTCCTTACAATATAGGAGGCTTAAATGTTTTATTCTCTCCCATGAAGTAATACTTAGTCCAGTGGCTCCGTACGAGAGACATAGAGACATGAGATGGGAGTAGTATAGGTTTAGCTTATTAAAGTTCCGCACTCCGGCTTTCGATGCTATCTCCTACTATAAAAACAAAAAAAAAATCTATCTAAATATCACTTTAACTGACATTATATATTATATAAATACATACCAACACACACATATGTACATATATAAGAAGATCATAGGACACCGGTCTTTGTGAGCGCTTTGTTTCATATGAAATACTGAAGAGTCATGGTAGTTATATGAGTTACGTATGTCTACAAAGGTAGCTCATTAACACGAAACGACCAAAGCAAACACTGCGCTAATTGTTGTCTAATGTCAAAGTCAACTTGCAATAGAGCGCTAGCGAAATACATGCAGGACGATTATCTGTACAACATAGCCTACTTGTATGTGTAGGTAATTATTTAACGATTTCAAGCGAGTATGCTAAACACATCCTTTCGGCGTTTAAAACGAAAATGTCATAAACCTGAACATCGAATACAGCGTTGTATTGGGTGATCCAATTAGAGGTAATTATTTCAACAGCCTTTTTTAACAGATCATGGGTGCTGGGATTGATCCTAGAAAATCCGACGTTTTCGAGACAAATTTTGTTCAGCGATGAGGCACATTTCGGGCTCAATGGGTATGTAAACAACACAATTTCCGTATTTGAAACGAAGCAACCTGAAGAGATTCAAAAGCTGCAATTTTATCCAGAAAAATTAACGGTTTGCTGTGGTTGGTGAGCCGGTAGAATCATCGGTCCATGTTTCTTCAAAAAATCATGCTGGTGAGAATGTAACAGTCAATGCCGACCTTTGTCGTGCCATGATAACCAACTATTTGATGCCTGAAATTAAAGCTAGTGATATCAGCGAGATTTAGTTTCAATAAGACGGCGCAACTTCCCACACATCGGATCAATCAATGGATTTATTGAGAGAACGCTTCGGTGAGTAAACAATTTCACGTTTTGAACTCGTCGATTGGTCACCAAAATCGTGTGATATGGCCTCGTTAGACTTTTCCTGTGGGGATATGTAAAGTCTCAAGTCTATGCGGAACATCCCGCTTCGATTAATGCCTTGAAACACAACTTCACGCCTGTCATTCGGCAGTTACCAGTCGAAATGCTAGAACGAGTCATCGAAAATTGGACTCAGTGGATGAACCATGTGAGATGTAGCCGCGGCCAACCTTTTCAAGAGATAATCTTCAAAAAATAAATGCTAAGAAATGCTCCACATGATAATACACAATCTCCACTAAATTTGAAATGTCTGTGTTTTTTCTTAAAAAAAAAATAGATAATCTCCAAATGGATCACACTTTATTATTAGTAGTGAAAGCTATAAATTGTAAATATCTTACTTAAATTAGTTATGAAATTTAACTTATTACTTTCCAGGTGTGCAACCAGCCAATAACACTAACCCCTAAATTGCCCACCGACTTCTCTAAGAATTTTTTCAACCACACACCAACAGCGTTGCAATCCATCTTCACCAGTCACACACGTCATCTACATTATTATAATATTATATTTTACAAGTTTATTACCCGTTGTCGGCTCTGAAGCCAGCACATTGTCAAGGAAATCACTAGTTTGCTGCCTATCAAGTCAAGAAGAAATTAAAAGCCTCACACCGTTTTTTTGTAGTTTTGCCATTACAACCTTCCTTCTACTACTACTGTTACGCTCCCTTTCTGGCATATTAACTGTTGATTGCATGTGTATTTGTCATTGTTTGCAAAATTTGTGTTTTCTTTTTTCCTAGCATGGCTAAATTGCCTCGACTTTTTACTGTGTGTCATTGGCGATGAGTGATGGCTGCGGTTGCACTCAGCGCTGAGTCATGGGGTCTCAGTGTTTTTATTGTTATTGATACTATATGCGAGTAATATGCTTTTAAGTCGAGGGTGTGGGTGTATGTGTGTATGGAAGCCCATTTACGAAGGTGCTTAGCAAAATGGTGGTTTTGCATATTTTATGAGAATTTAAATTGATAGGGAAATATGTATGTGCATATAACTGTAGGTGTAGAAAAATATATTTTTGTGTTAAGTAATTATTTGAATTGGTTTGTTAGAATTTAGATTTTTTTCTGCAACTTTTATTGAAAATACATTGGAAAAACTGTAAATTATATTATTAATTATTTAAAAAAAAAAATTATATACATATATATAAGTGTATATGTATGTACATATATTCACATACCGAAAGTAAGAACAAAAAAGTTCAAAAACGCAAATTTTCAAACAAAAAAATATATAAATTATCTAATAATAGATCTGTTTGGGAGCTTTTTAGAATGGCATTTGATGAATTCAATAATAAGGGACTTTATTCGAAAAGTTTATGAAGCACGGACAATACTCGTCTGGTATTGAATCAAAGCAGATTTTCGAAACTAATTTATCCTCTTTTCAAAACTAGCCTCAAAAAGGGAAAGCCGATTATGGGGGGCTTTATTCGAAAAGGTTATGAACCTTCAACAACACGCACCTGGGCATTGAATCAAATCAGATTTTCGAAAATAGCTTCCAAAATAGAAATATTTCTTTTTTATGTTTACCTTTTACAAGCTTCAGTATAAAATAGAATATAAAAGTTAAAAAATCATTAAAGAATTGATATCATCCACCTTTTCCTCTTATTTTCATAGTGCATAATGTTTTCGACTAAGCTTGTAAAACAAATGGTATATCAACGGACGGATTTAAAAAAAATGTAAATTTTTTTTGAAGATCTGACTTTGATACCATGATAAATTATGTTCATATTTTTAATTATTCCATTTTCTAACTATAAGTAATGCTAAAGTCGTCTAAAAAGCGAACTTCGAAAGTAAATATTTCAAAAAGATTTAATTCGAACTTTGAAAATTATTTTTTCTGACTTCGAAAAAATAGAAATTTGAAAGTAAACATTTCAAAAGACCTAAATTCGAAATTCGAAATTATATATTTAAAAAGGCTAAATTCGAACATCGAAAGGAAATATTTCAAAAAGCTTTAATTCGAACATCGAGAGCAAATATTTTAAAAAGCCTAAATTCGAACTTTGAAAGTTAATATTTCGAACTTCGAAAAAATTTGAACTTCAAAAGTAAATATTTTAAAAAGCCAAAATTCGAACTTCGAAAGTAGATATTTCAAAAAGACAAAATTCGAACTTCGAAAGTTTATCTTTCGAAAACCCTAAATTCTAACTTAGGAAGTTTATATTTCTGACTTCGAAAAAATTTCACGACACATAAGTTATTTAGTAGTCGACTTTAATCTTAATTTAACTAACGAACAGATCTAGTGCTTTATTATTCCTTCCGATCTACGAATCAAAAGACATCCATACCTAGCTGCCAACAGTAGAAAAGTGTCCGTGCCGGCAGAACCGAGTAAGCTAGCAACAGCATATGAATCTAACTTAAGCCCCTACTAAACCTCATGTTGCCACGACACGTTCTGCAGGGCCAATTGCCAAAATCACCGATAAAATAATGGAGTTCGTCGTATTTCCATAAGGGAATGACTGCTAAATCGCAAAAATGTCAATTCATTTATGAAGCGGATGGTTACTGGTAATCAAAAGAGGACTAAAGACATAGTCAAGCGAACACGAGTGTGGTCGAATCGCTTTGAAAAATCGTATCCTACGAGTTGCGCTCCTCCACTTTGGACTCTTAATTCAGGCCGGCACTGTCCACAAATGGACCGTAAGAAAAAAGTAATAGTGTACAAGCGTCCTGCTTTGACCAATGGAACAACGTTCTAACCGGACAACGTCAGGTCACCGAAATCGCGAGTTACTCACCAGAAACTCCGGAAGCTTGGAAAAGCTCCGGAAAACGCTACAGTCTGCTGGCAACGTTTTGGCACCTGTACTTTGGGACTACTTTGAAAAACGTAGGGTTATTGGACCGTTTGAAAGACGAAATAGCTGAAATACAGCCGCATTTGAAGAAAAAGCAAGTGCCGTTTCACTTGGTGAACGCACCGTGTCACAAGTTAGTGAAAACGACAGTCGGGTCTACGTAACCGGTACGTACCCGTATTTTTATCCGGCCAAGGTCTCTCAAATCGGCAGTATTTCGCCAAATTACTTCAGATATGTTTTCTGTCGCTACAATAACAACAAAAACCGAATTTCTATCAAGGTGACAATACATATATTATCTTTCTGGTTTAGCTTGTGGAGGACAAGCCGTTTGAAACTTGTTTTGATGGAAAGTACTACACTGAAAGCTCTGTGCCCTTGTCTAAACTACATTAATATAATTATAAACTTGCTTACTTGTATTTTTAACTTTTTATTATTTAGTCATTATACCAAACATCAAAATATAATTTGATAAATTTCATTTTAGTTCAACTCTATCAAGTCGCGCATAATAGAAATAGAAATCCAGCAGGTAATGTTTGTAGAAATAATAAGCGTCTAATTAAAAGAGAAACCTCAAAAAACATGCAACTAAAACTCAACTCCACGGACAGAAGACTAACAAAGTCGGGAGTGTATAAACGAACGAACTGTATTAAAAAATAGTGGTCGACAAATACATATGGTATATGTATAACGCTGTGCGTGCATAAAATTCATTTGTTCTCTCGCAATTACCGACTTTTAAAGGCAAAACTTTTTATCTGAATTGTTTTTTTCAATTTATTAACTTTTATGCGGGCACACAGCGTTGCCACACTATCGCTGATTATACAGCACACTTGTAGCTGGAAACAATAACTACACCCAAGGCACCACACATACACATACATAAGCTTATAAAAGCCATCATTTATTCCTTCATTTGCTTCTCATTCATATAATCACTTGAAATGTTTGTTGACTGACACATGACCAGTCAAACTTTTGCCATCAACCAACCCGCGCTTGCCACCTTTTCGCTGCAAACCCTGAAGCAGTCGCTGGTTTTTGCAAAAACCAGAAAAACCGTAGAGCAACCAACGGTAAAGGTGCGCAATTTGCGGTGTAATTAAAATCAACACTGTGGCAAGGTGTATGCACACATACTTACACACACACTTAAAATATACTAAAAATCGTATATGAGCATTTATCAGCAGCGCAGTCAACGCTGTTGAAATGTGATATTAGTGGCGTCTGCCGCACGAAGCACGCTTACGGAGCTGTCGTACGAGCGCTTGAGTCAACTTTGACCGACACAAAATCGCTATGAAAATCACTCGAATGTCAATAAGAGTGTTAGTTGAAGTCAATTGCTCTTTCAATTTTGGCTCGCACTTCTTGTGCAGCTTCTATATTTGATCTTCTTCGCACATAATGAGTAAAGTTTTGGCGCGGAGAAGTTGAAATGTGCGAGATTTGAATGGCTCTTTTGGAGGTTAGAGTGGAATATGCAATAAAGGAATGATATTAGCACCAGCAGGCTTCAAAATCAAGCGCAAAACACTGCAGCTCCTTAAATATTGGATTTAAGAAAAATATTTATTTAGTAAAGAGATCTAAGGATGTTGAAATATTTACATAAGAACAACCAAATGCTTCGGGTAGTGCAAAATTCACTCGCAAGTTATGAAGCAATTCATTAATAAATTCAAATTAAATGGAAGTTGTAAATTTATATTTCATTAAGCCTAATTTCCCATAAGAATAAAATTTACTTTCGACTGCAACAACCATAATACCCATCAAAGATTCATCTTCTAAGCACAAAAGCGTATAGAAAGTTATCATGATTCTTATCTATCAGTTTACATTGCAACAATATGATAATATGGTCCGCACTCAACTATATGTTCGGAGATTGTAGAGGTGCCCTTGTCAATACATTAAGCCAAATTTCGGCTTGTGAAAAAAAAAAGTTCTTCACACAAAGCCATTATTTTGACCGATCGGTTTGTATGCCAGCTATATGCTAAAGTGGTCCGATCTGAATATTGCATTAGAATAATGTAGCAGTGTTTTAAACAATACTCCACGCCAAATTCCGGGAAGATACCTTTTGAAGTAACAAAGTTGTCCTCACAAAAATTTTATTATGACCGCCCAGTTTGTATGGCAGCTATATCTTATAGTGGTCCGATATCGGCAGTTCCGACAAGTCACCCGCTTCATGGCGAGAAAAGGATGCGTGCACAATTTCAGATCGATATCTCAAGAACTGAGGAACCAGTTCACGCTTATACCAAACAGCTGGTCTTCAGATATATAAAGATGTAGTCTAATGATTCTCTCGATGCTACAAGTCACTCACCATCCCCATCCTGCTATATGGTGCAGAGGAATGGACGATGACAACCTCTGATGAGTCTGCGTTAGGAGTTTTCGAGAGAACGCGAGATACGTTTTACTAACGACGGGTGCTCGATGTGGAAATACTTTTTTCAATAGCCTTTTTCTAAGACATCACGCGTGAAAATTCACGTTATGTATAGAATGTGTGTCGCACGTTTCGCTCAACTTTTGGTCAACATAATCGGTCTACAGAGGGCTCTCGATTCAAAATTGATGCCGGTAAGAACGTAACCGCAATAGCGACTGTTATCGCGCCATGATAACTGATAATTTCACTTTTTGGGCCGGTCGAGTGGCCACCAAAATCGTGTGATATCACACCGTTAGACTTTTTTCTGTGGGGTATATGTAAAGTCTAAAATCTATGTGGACAGTTACCAGTCGAAATGTTCGCACGATTCTTCGAAAATTGGATTCAATGGATGAACCATCTAAGACTTTTCTTTCTAAGAATTTTCTGTGTTTTTGCTTAAAAAAAGTAGGGAACCTCGAAATGGATCACGCTTTATTACAAAATAATGGATTTCGTTTTATTGAACCTAATATATTTCTTTATTCTTACCTTGAAGTCTGTTGATCGTGCGTTTTAGCCACACTTGCTGCTAATTCGTTGATTGAAAATTTAGATAACGAGTTGTTATGATATTAAATCAGTACGCTGAAATAAAAATGGAAATAATTAAGATTAGTAGTCACTTATATAGAATATTTATAATAGAAAATTAAATAGGAGATTTTCGACCGTACAAGAAGCACATTTAAGATTGATATATAGGCTATTTATGGTATTTCTCAAAATACTGTTAAAAGTCTTATATTTACTTCATAATTTTAAAATTAACAGAATCATTGAGACTTTCTGAATAGCAGATTTTCAAACGTGAGACCTACATAATAGCCTTATGGCTACCTTATAGCTAACTTTGGTTTTCTAAGTAATAGTTTGAGTAATAGTTACTTTGAAGGTGATACCCCAAAGTCAATTTTAAATAAACTTCGACATTCTCAAGATTAATTAGAGTAAAATCTGTCTTTGAGTCTTTAAAGAGAAATGTTTAATTGTTAGCAAACTTAAGTTAGAAAGGAGGAAGAATACCAAGATAATTCCAATAGTAATTTAAGAAGAAACTCATGGATTGGGATTTCTCTTAAAAATGTTGTCATATTGTATGGCTTTCACAAATATATTACTGGATAAATGAGCCTCATCCCCGACTTTAACATACACACCACACTATCACAACACTGATACGCAACTTTTACCACACTCACCATATGACCACTTACAATGCTCAGTATACACTACTCACGAGAGTATCACTCATCAAAAAGTACACCAACCACAATCATACCACTTGATTCCTCACGCAAAATGGAATAAAAGAACACATGGAGGATTCCTCATACATTCAATAACAACAGCGATTTGTTATAGTTTTCGCGATCATATCACGTCCCGAGTGACTGGAATATCTCTCTTATTTTTTCGTTTACCAAATTGTAAAATACCTCTTTTTTAAAGAAAATTCTATACATATGTATAAACTCTTTTTTTTTTTTGTAATAACTACGAAGCTGAAGTGAAAAAGGTGAATGCGCGCTAATACAATGACGATATTTTTAACCTGTTCTTCATAATACTATTAAAAGTAAATAGGTCAGGTTCTATAACCGTAAAACAACTAACTATGTAATTCTCAATAACGACTTGAGAAATTATTTACAAGGACAAAAATCAGCTGTGGAGAGTTAAGCAAACAAACTATCAAAATTTTTTCAACAGAAGCCAACAAATGAATCAATATTACATAATATTTAACCTTCAGGGATTTGTTTTACATACACGCACTGCATAAATAAATTTTCATTTCGATAGATAAAACTGGTTATTAACGTAAGTATTACCCACTTTAGCGATTTACGAAATTCTAGTGTATTTTTAAGTAGCCTGTCATAATGACAATAGAATAGTAATAACAGAAAGTCAACTATAATTTCTCATTACACCTGAATAATTTACAGAGACCCCGCGCTTTATTTAAATAGCCTCTCACAGAACATATAAATAATAATTATAATGATAGGAAAAATACTAACAAAAATAATGATGAATATATTAAGAGCTTGTGTATTTAATAATGCTGACTTGGTAATTTGTAGGCTATCTAAGATTAGAAATAGGTTTAAGTACTGCTCACTTTTGACATACTTTGTGTCGCGAGAACACCCACGTTTGACCATCCTTATAAATAATTAATAATATTATAAAAGTCACATGCCCTCCAAATTGCCAAATCATCAGTTAATAACCTAATTACAGTGACCGTAATAAGTATGGCACGAGTCTTTCGACTGCTTTTCGGCATATTATGTGGGCTATAATAAAATCTAGACAGACATAAAAATTAAGATTTTCCTGCACAGATTACTTAATCACCCACATTATTTAGCCGTAGACATGTGGGCGTTGAAAATTAATCACTCTGAAGTGAAATGAACAAACTGTTTCATAGTTTAGTAGAAGTAAGGTTGTTTTTTGTTCAAGTAAGTAAAATAAATAATAATTATGCTTAATCATTTGAGACATAATAACGGTTAGAATCCACAAATATGAGTATATAAGAGCTTGGCAACCATATCTTTAAAGCTAACGAAAGACTTCAAAAGCACAAGTAGCAAAAGTAACTGTCAGTTCATTTAAGATTTTTATTTTAATAAAACAGTTGTATGTTAATACATATTAATAATTGAAATGTAAGGAGTAATAAATAGCGTTTTGCTATAACGAAAAATGATGAATGTAGCGTCCTCAGTTGTCATGCACCTCATTTTCTGGCTCGAAGTCCTTTTTGCAAAGGTTCAGGCTCCATATCCAAAACATTAACCAAAATGTGTTGAGACCCTTTGCTACCCCACTGATAATAACACGGCGATTTCCAAATACAGTTTGTTATGATGTTATCATCAGAGGTGAATGCATACGCGCATGGGACAAGTTTTGGATTGCTTCGCGATCTTCTATAAATGTTTTGGGTCACTAAAGTACTTGTGTTCGTGATAAACACGACATTCATAAAGCAAACTCCCAAAAACACTTCTGCGACATTTTCAAATATTTTTAGTAGTCTCGATTCCATTAGATACATAAAATTTCAAGTAAACTCGTTGTTAATTTTTTTCATGGTAAAAATCACCAAACAAACTTTTTTCGTCCTAAACAAAAAACTGCCAAAGACACACTAATTGATATATGGAGATCAACGTTCACAAGAACTTAAAAAAGTTGCTCCAATCTAAGAAAGAATTTGTATCGATTGGATTTTTCAATATTTGACCGCCTTTAAGGAAAGCTTTTTTTATTTTACCTATTCGATATAAGCAATTACTTTGAAATAATTTACTAAATATGTGCAAGAACAAGCTATGATAGTGCTCGAAAAACGAAGAGAAAAACACACAAAAATTCATTATTTTGAACGAAAACTCAAAGACCTCCGTGGTTGAACCCTGTTTACGCATTTCAATGTACAATTTTTTCAGGTTATGTTAGTTATGGACTGTTTTGCTTTCATAGATATTATTTGAAAATGAAATTTGGCTTGACAGCAGAAATAACATTTAAAAAAAAAAGAAATAAATTTTGACTTAAAAACACGCGTCCATTGTTTCCCTAGCTTTTTAAATTCAAGAAAAGCGAATGCTATGAAAAGTATCCAAAAGTAGTTTAAAAAAACTGGTTTAAACGATTCGTCTACAGTCGCGATTTGAAAATATTAATATGAAAATATAGCTAGAAACACACTCTCCATGACCCGCGGCGATACTCTCAGCCTGCTTTTAATGGTTTTTCTTAATATTTTTTTGGTTTTGACGCGATTCTGAAATAACTATAAAAGAGATTCCAAATCTGTAGATTGGTACTGATTCACAAAACACTTTGCTGTGTCTAGACGACTTTTGGGGTAAATGTTTGGAAAACAAACAAAAAATTATTTTTATTCACATCGAAACTATTTTTCCAGATCTAATCAGGACTGGATTTAAGGCATTAAGAAAAAGTATATATTGTTGGTTTCAGGATTCTTAAAGTAAAAACATTGCCAAGAAGTCGACTACGTCTTATCGGGAGTGGTGCCAGAAAAGCAATTATTGTTTTTTCTATATCCGAGTTTAAGTAATAAAATCGTCAAAAATAGGCATGAAATTTGAGCATGATCCAGACGACATCTTAAAGTTAAGACCAGTAGAGTTGCCTCCATACGAGGTTTCTACAAAGAGTATCGCAAATTTTAAATTTTTGCGCGCAAGTGCATTCGATTTTCGATTATTTTTCGGCATTACCAACATAACACATACACCTTACTTATGCTGACAAGGTTTGACATTTTGAATGTTTACTTAACTATAGACAGCTGTTTTTCATGGACGCGTTTTAGTTTGTCATCGTTTTTTGCTTATTCCAAAATAATGATCAAGGAGTCTGTAGGAAACTGTATGTGAAGAAATAATTAAGTGCGCAGATTCATTCCGAATGTTGACTGTGGTATATGGTGTAGCTTCCTTGTACAAAAGCACAATTTATCGGTACTACAAAACGTTACCAGAGGGTTGATAAGAAGTGAACGAAGAAGAGCGTGCCAGACGAAAAGACGAAAGAGAGTAATGTCTGAGGTACTAAACATATTGATTGGCTAGTTCTATTAAACAATTTCTTGAAGTCAATAAACTTACAAAACAAATAAAAAATCGAAAATAAATGCCGAAGGTATAGGCAAAGCAGTAAAAAGAAACGACTTTCAAGGTTGTCAGCTTTAAAACTATTTTGAAGAGTCAAGGTTCCTGGAAATATTTTTTGAATGTAAGTACATACAAGGTCTGTCGCAAAAGAAACAGGACTGTTAAAAAAAAATTAATAATAATATTTTTCAGAAGTTATATTTTTTTATTCAAAGTAGTTTCCTTGTGCTTCGATACAGCGTTTAGCCCGGTCAATTAGCATTTTAAATGAGTGTTTAAGGTCATTTTTCGGAATGCTCTTGAGAATATCGGTCGTCGCCTTTTGGATAGCTGAAATGTCCTGAAACCAGTGTCCTTTAATGGGCAAATTAAGTTTTTCAAATAGATAAAAATCACAGGGTGCCAGATCAAGTGAGTAGGGTGAGTGATTAATGGTTAATATGGAGTTTTTTGTCAAAAAATCAGTGACAAGCGTCGACCGATGACGGCGCATTATCGTGCAACAGGCGCCAGGACCCTGCCTCACGGTATTGTGGTCGAGCACGACGAATGCGTGACAAAAGACGCTTCATAACACCAAGTTAAAACACAGCATTAATCGTTTGGCCAGGCGGAACGAACTCTCGGTGTACAATACCTTCGGAATCGTAAAAACAAATCAGCATTGTCTTTATTTTTAACTTCTTTTTTGATTTCTCGACCTTCTTGGAATCGCTTAAACCACTCATGCACATTACTACGGGATAGGCACTGATCACCATAAACTTTTTTCTTAATTTAAAATGTTTCGGTAAACGTTTTCCCAAGTTTAAAACAAAATTTAATATTTGCTCTTTGTTCAAAATGCATTTTACGACCGATGACCAAAAGCTTTTGATCGATCATCTTTTTGATCGATAACATCGATTGTAGTTATCCAATTGTCTTAAATTTTTACAAAATGGCAAAAAGAGTTCAAACTTTTTATTTCATATACCCATCAATAGATTATATATTATATTTTAAAAGTTCTGTTTCTTTTGCGACAGACCATGTATGTATAAATCATAATTTCAGACGGCCACACCTGTGCTATCAACATGCAACAAGCACAAGCTCGCTCATGAAACAATTTGTGCGATCTTTAAAGTTAATTATGCTTATTGAAAATTGTCCGGCTTCGATAATTTATTGTCTCATTTAAAGGATTAAAATCAACGCATGCAGGCAGACAGACAAACAGACAGACAGATGCACAGACGCAGCATTCAATTACGGTGGTCAACGGTATCAGCGAAAGTAGCAGAACTAACAACAACAACAACATCAATAACCTCAACCAACACTTAATGACGTTTAAACGCTGAGTTGATAAATGTGTGTGCGTGGCTTAACCGCAAACGCGTTGCAGCAACAACCAAATTGTCACTTGTGCGTCAGCGCCAGCGCGCCAACAACAAAATCTGCTTTAAATATGGCTTAGAACGGATAATAATATTGATCAACAATCGAAAAGTTATTTAACCGGCTGCAAGAGAGGAGAGCAAAGTGCAGCTAAGTGGCAAGTATTGTATGTCACACGTGATACGGTGTTGCAATGGTGCCGGTTTGTTGACGTGAAGTGGAAGTGTGGGCGAAGGGTTTGCGTGCCAGGAAGTGGTCGTTTGTATTGCATTTAATTGCAGCACAATGAATTAATTAATTAATAGACACTGGTAAGCATTCACAGCGCTCCAAATTACCTATTACAGGATAACGGATTTGATTGTATGGACACAAGAATATAATCAAGCGATTGATTTGATTGCAAGTGAAAGTGCTTAAGAGGATGGCGATTAGCGCTTGTTATCGAGCTTTAGTGAATAGACGTGTTTAAATTATTTGGAGATAAGTTAAATTAAATCTTTTCTGACATTTAAGGAAACAAAAATGATATTGCTTGCCACTTCAAGAAGCTAATACACCAAAACATAAACGGAAAGATTAGTTACTGGTAATCTTAAGACGAGAGGAAAAACGAGTTGGTTGAATTTTTAAGGGTTAAACACGTTTTGTCTCGATTTCCCGCAAAACCACGAGTTCTATGGCAAAGTTGTAGGTAATAAAACGATCTACAATTTTCGTTTGGCACTTTTTCCACAGAACCTTAAAATTTATGTGAAAAAGTCAATTAACAAAGTTTTTGGTTTTTGGTTTTTTCGTCTTTTGCACGCATTTAAATTTTTTTTAATTGGTGTAAACTAACCTTTTTATGTTCGTACGGCCGTCATGCTTATGCGTCTAAGGCATAAGCACTTCGGAGCTCACATTTTCAGATATCCCATCTAGGTGGTCAGAACAGAAATGAAACCGCTGAGCAAATTTTTTTTAGCAACAAGGCGCTTTGCCAACTCATAAGATCGGAAGCAGGAGCTCTATTTTATTATGCCTTCACCGATTAATTTTAAAATAAATATTTTTATTTAAAAACATAATTGCCATAAAGTAACTATTATAGTATTCGAGACCATTTAGCATATTTTTAGTTTTTAGTTTGAGCAATTTGATAAAAGTGTTGCCTACTATTTGGCGCATTTTAGCAAAGACACACACCCCACGAAACTTTTAATTATCCACACCTTCAGAGAGAACCGACTTTTTAAGAATTATGTTGTCATACTATTATTACTGATTGTTAGATACTTTACTAGATATTGAAATTCCGCTCACTTAAAGTTAAGTTGACAGAGAGAAGTATACAGTGTAATAATTTATTGTTTATCCAAGTCATCTACCTTAAAACTTATCAAGTTAATAATGTTATTAGTTTGCAGATGCTTTGCGCAAATATGACAAAGTCTTGAAATATATTATTGTATGCGGTTTTTGGATTTCTATATTTCCTAAGGAAACAAAAATCCATCATTATTCCAATAGACAGCTTTAATAATCTGCTATATGGCGTTGGAGAAGCAACATTTTTGGTTTCTAAGATTCCAGTCAGATAATTTCGATACCAAAGATGGACCATAGTCTGGAAGGAAAATATCGACAAAGTAAGGGAATTAATCGACTTCGTAAGCAGTTTTAAACATTGAAGAGAAACCCCTTTGAAACCCTTTCAATAAAGTTTAGTACTAAAACAAGCTCGAAGGTGCCACAATAGTTATCGCAAAAAAACCGCATGGAACGAATTTTCACCTCCGTGTTGCTGTTACTCGACAATCAATTTCTGAAGTGGCTGGCCACTGGTGATGGAAAGTTGGTCACTTACAAAAACGTCAAGCGAAAACGATAGTAATTGAACAGCGAGGAAAGTTGGTCACTTACGACACTCAAGCGAAAACGATCGTAATCGAATCGCAATGAACCGTCGCAAATTGCAGCCAAAACTGGATTGAATAGGAAGAAGGTTTTGCTATGAGCTGTTCTCCGATGATTACACTCGGACCTGTGATATCAACAATTGAATCGTTTAAAAAGAAGCCCAGAATGGGTCGGCTTTGACCAATAGGCGAGGCATTGGTTTGTTGTTTTCTTGGTGTTTCATCAAGTCGGTCTCAATCCACATATATCGATATTGATTGGCCAGAAATTACAATTGGACCCTTTGAAAGACAAAAGCTACAGCAGCACAGTTGGGAGGTTCGTATGCATCCACTTTATAGTTCGAGGCTGGCGCTAAATGATTACGACTAGTTCCAGTCTATGGCAATTGACTTTGTTAGTGAAAATTTCGCTTCAAGAGAAGCTGCTGATAAGGGAACTGGGACGAGTTCATTGACATCAAGGACGAAAGTTTCTGTAAGGACGGCATTATGACGTTACTATCAAAATGGCAAAAGTTAGTGAAATAAACGGTGCATATTTGATCTACATCGGATAATTTTTAATATGCTAAATCTGACCTCAAATTTAGTGCAAAAAGAATGTATTCCTCTATACTTTTGCTTACGTAATTATGTTTTTCATTCATTATATTCTACATTCAACTAAAATCTGCATTAACAAAAAGCTCTTTCTTAGTTTACGCATCTTTTAATTTCAACTCAAATGACTTTCGTTCGAAGCACCAAGCACATCCTTTCACTCTCTCTACACCTTGTGCAGAGCACGTGTAACTTCATTAGTTATACGACCAACTCCACTCTCAGCCAAGCACTCAACTCCTATGGCATTTAAAATGGCGCTTAACGATGCTTCAAACATGGAAATAAACAAAAATGAAAAACAAATCGCAACGTGTACTCGAAGTACATAAATAAATAACCTCGAAGGATATTTAATCACTTTGAGTTTGCCTTGCTCCCTATACTTAGCGTATGCCTTCATCGCACCGCAAGCGTTAAACATCGGTTACAAGAGCAAAACAACGCACTTCAACGCAGCAGAGGGGTTAAATGAGTAAGTCATTTGCCAAGCTAACTCAAAAAAGAAGAAAAAAATGACGAGAAAGTAGAAAAAACGAAAGCCAGAACTGTTGGACGCGCAATTTTTACGTCATTATTAAGTTATTTATTTTGTATCCTTGCCACAGGAAGAGGAGTGCAAAAATAAATTCAATTAACTTGATTCCGTACTTAAGCTTTTAATAATAAGCAGTTAAGTATCCGCAAGTTTTTGCTGCTTTTCTGTATTACATTAGTTATTATTTGCTTTCTTTTAATGGCTTTTGCTGAGCTTGAGCGCGTTGTGTTGTTATATACGTATTCGGTTTTTACCTTGAAAAGAAAAGGAAGTGGCAATGTGTTTCAAATTGCTTAAAAATTAAAATTACAAATCGAGGGTAGCTATTTTGTAACGGTTATTGTTAAGCCCGAAAGCAGTTTGGTTGTAACAATTTGTAACGTTTTCGATGCAAGTTGAAAACGGGTGGGGTTTAATCCTTTGGTTGGAGGCATGCATGTGAAAGCGATTTGCTAAAGAAGAAACGCACATAATACAACTCCTCTACCATATGATCAAATTTAACCCGGACTGGTCCCTGAATCGATAAAAAAACATGTTGCTTAGATTGGTACAATCTTTGTTTTATATCTCCATATATCATATATCTACCATATGATCAAATTTGACCCGGACTGGTCCCTGAATCGATAAAAAATCTTGCTTAGATTGGTGTAATGTTTTTTAATATCTCCATATATCATATATTTTTTTATACATCACAATATATCAGATATCATTTTTACCTGCGAAAAGAACGATCGGGTTTTCTTTGAAATTTTGATGTTTTTAACGGAATCACGACCACAGAATTGAGAATGTTGCTGAAACGTGTTAGGTAGTTTACTTTATCACAAACACAAGTATTTTAGTGACACAAGACATCCAGTGTAGCTCGTGAAGTCTTTGAAAACTTGCCAAATGCGAAATGTCCATCCACTTCTGTTAATTACGATCGAAAAGGTTGAAGAAACAGTGTTTGAACATCAGCGTGTTGGCAACAGAGAGTTAGCAGAAAACCTCAACATCTCTTATGAATTGATTGAAAGCATTGGGGTTAATATTTTGGGTATAAAGCTATCGACGTCGAATAGGGTTCGTAAAAGAAATGCTGAATAACGTAGGAACATGACATCGAATCGTCCAAGCAATGTAGCAATTGGCGCTCCAATACCTGTAAATACCTGAAACCGGAAAGTGTGTGAAAAAGAGGATTATGTCTTGCTGGCTGGCTCAGGAGCCTATTAGAATACTCTCAAATGTAGTGGCTTTTTGTCAGTTTTTCTGTGTCAACTCAGAGGGTATAAAATGACACATTTTATCTAGCATCTTTTATTGTAGTTAAGAGAGGCTTGTGAAAATCAGTTAGAGGGAGTTTTTGGAAAAAAAAATTTTGCCAAGCAGAGCGGAAAATCTAAATGACTAGTTCGTATACTATATATGACTTTCGTAACCTAAGTGAACCGAACAAATGAAATATTTTCATATTCGGTCATAGGCTATCTCTTTATCTGAGTCACGTCGTCATCGAACTCTTAAAAGACAAACGGAGTACTAGCCAAAAAGCAATCTTAATTCTGCACATTAGAAAAATGTACTTTTGTTTGAAAAGCGACAGCTAAAACTCAAAGCCATTTTTTGAATAGTCTACAGCAATCTTTGATCTACATTTGTATATTTGACGACAAATTACTCGTGGAGTGTCGCAGTTCTGCAGACCTAACCCTCCTCAGAGGTCTTTTGTGGCTTGACTTCTTTCTAGACCACAACATTTTGGCAGTCGGCAGAGAAGAACATCTTAGTTGTGAAAACTATATTCGAAAAGTTTGGAACTGAATTTGGACTAGGATTAGCTTGGAGACCTTACGAGAATATATATAAAACTACCTCAAGTTTATTTTTTTAACTTCAGGGTTTGTGACAAGTTTACAACTTTACGAACATTCAGTGTTCCCACCGAATATAAAACAGGTAAAAGACAAGTCCGCAATCACAGTGTAATCGCGGAAAAATAGAGGGTTAGAAAGTCGATCCAACGGTATTTGTCAAGATCAAAGCCGCCTTCTTATACAATGTTGGCTTTAAAAGTCTTTGATATCAACGTTTTGATTCAAAATTACACAGTAATATTTTTTGTTTCACCAATTCGAGGTAGTCGAAGGGAAATAATTAAAAGTAAATACCAAAAAATACCTGCCAAATACTTCCAGGCTGAATGTTGTCTTTCGGGAACTTTGAACAACTTTGGACGAGCAAGAACTACAAGTATATTGTAGTTAAATATTTTTCATTGGGATAGATACTTTTTTCAGTCCAAAAACTTGTATGGTCATATTGCGCTCTTGTTCACTAAGGGCTCTGTATCTTGTCGGACGCTAACTGTAAAAATTTTATAAACGAAGTTGCGATGGAAACATGCAGGCTCTTACTCTTCCATTGTCCAGCTTTTGCTGGACTGCGATTGAAGCATATCAGCAGTCGCATCTTCGGTAAATCTAGTTATTAAGATCTCATATATAGGATCTGTTTCCACGGGTGCTGAGGTCAACGCCAAATGATAATCATTTGCGGCAGGCACTTTCAATGAGAATACACCGCCGGAGACGGGATGGAATTGGTATTCCAATTTAACAGGAAGGCACGTGTAACTTCGAGGAGGGCAAGGTCACAGCGTTTTGTCGATTTATGAGTGTTCTTTCCGTCAGTATTAAGTAATTGGGTATCAAAATGGATCGGCATTAGAACTGTCCAAATGGAATCTTTTTCTGAATTCATTTGCTAACCTAACCTTTCCTGAAACTCTAAACAAAGTTAGAGACTTTTGTTGTGGCGCGAACTCACTTAAAACCAAAGATGATCTTCACTTTCCCTATACGTGAAAAGAAACAACTTAGTTTGAGTGCAAAATTACTATACCAACCTTGTACCAACAATAACTCGAAATTTTGTCTGTCTCTCTTTGCATTTTGAAACGACAACTCTCTATAATTTTTACAAAGTAACTATCTCTCACATTCATTTTGCGCCAATTTCCTTTTTCCCCGATTGTCTACTGCTAATCGAACCCACTCATCCTTCCGTTTACATACAAAGGCTAAAGAGAACCAGTTGACTTTTGCATAGCAACCTAGCCAACCGATACTGTTGCTCTTGCCCTCATCACAATCGCACACAATCGCTTTTGCTTGTGCTCCTTGTCGTGTTACGTCTATATAAATTGCGCAATCACTCATACACTCATACAATACAAATGCAGTGGCATGCACCAGTCACCAGTCACCAGTTCGGTCACTCAAATTTCCTTCGTACTTTGACAATATGTTGAATAGCAGTCAAAGGTGTGTTGGTGAGTATGACAATCTATCTGAATGGCTGTGGGTGTGTGGTTTATCTACGCTCAGCTTGCTTGCTAGTCGATTTCCAACACAAACCTGCTGTTCATCACTATAAATTCCATAGAACAAATGCAATGACGTTCACATCAAAGCCCTTCTGTTTTGTTGTGCTGTTGTTGTTATTGTTGCTTATGCTTTGTCTTTCCCATAACTTGTTCAGTTGATCTTGTTTTTGTCGAAAGTGTGTGTGTTTTGCTCTCTGAGGCATAAAGCAGAGTCAACGTTGCAACTACTATGTAATTGTTTACTCTGTTGTATGTCTATGTGTACACCACATTCAGACGATGCTGAGATTCACCGTTATATTTGGTTTTATACCACGGGCGCAATACTTGTGGAGAGCATATTATGACTTTATTACAGACTTACTAAAACTAACTAACAGTATTTTGGAGTCTTCAGAAAATGAGATACCATGTCATATAATTTTTGAGCTGAGGAAGGATAAATTTATAATAAACGGTAACTGACTTTAAGAATCCCTGGAAATTATGACGAAGAGTAAGGTACCTTGGGAGCTATGTACAAGTTTAAGAGAATTTATCTGGTACCATCTTTATCCAAAATCTATGTTAAGACCCGAAAAAGAGATGTTGAACTCAGGTCAGGCCCCGTCATCAATAACAGCCCGCAGGCACTGTTTCTATTGTTATTAACGGCACTCGTCGAAACAAAAAATTTTTGACCGTCCAAATTTCTGCAGAATATTCGACAGACCATCTTCTCCAACTCTGTTCACTTGATTGTGATTCAAATCTTGGGTTCCAGATGACCAATCAACTGCAGCCAAGAAACAAGGTAGATTGTTTTTAAACCTGTGTGCACTGAAGCAGCATCTTGCAAGAAGATTTAAAGCTCTCCATCGAAGATAGTTTTGCTTAACTGCTTATATGTCTTCTAAAACACTGTTGCTCCAGTTTTAACATCTTTTCGCAGAAACGAAGTAAGACCTTTATAGAAGACCCACCAAAACATTACTCCAGGTAGGTGGTGACCACTTTAAACCCTTGGAATAACTTTTTAGTTTGATTTTTGCTTAGATTTTGACGTTTTGTTTATTGGAAACTTCTTCAACAGTGCCAAAATTTTCATCTGTAAAATAATACTTTCATAACCGTTGACCGCGGGGTTCTGAAGAAGACGCTTGCATCTGTTGAGTTTGATATGCTTCATGTGCCAGAATATGACCAGCGGACCGATATTATATGAAGAACTAACAAGTCTTGACATTCATCTGCTTGATATATTCATTTCTCTTCTCATAACTTTTTGTTTTTTCTGGAGATTTGTAGACTTCCGAGAAAAACCATCAATAGTATTGTAAAAAAACATTCTCGAAATATTTAATTTTTTAAAAAGCTCATTTCACTTGAGCTCGTTTAAATTTTGTAACAGAATTTGTGGCAAGACTAGGTAGAATCTTACGAGATAAAGCAGTTAGTTTTATGAAGATTAGTCCAGAAAAATAAGAACAAATTGGATCACTTTACATCACGGGGAAAAAGGCAGAAAAATTCTACTCATGATTCAGCTCACTAATCGAGTTATCGCTTTCCAGGTTGTTTAGGAACTATTATTGAATTTTCGGACAAAATCTCAACGACAGATCGATCCTATTTCAACAATAGAATTCGGTTGTGAGTTCGTTCAAATTACTTAACTCGACAATAAACGCAAGTTCAATATTATTTACTGCAATTAGCATACGATTCCAGGTGTATAGGAAGCAAAACCTTGGTGAGATTAGTAGCTATTCTAAAGGTTCAGTGGCTTCCAAGAAGTTTTAGTAGCACCAAGGAGTTCATAAAAAGTTTTAGTTTTAGTTTACACAACTCTACTACCGGCAGACTAAAAGGTAGTTATTTTGTTCGAATAATAAAACAAGTATGAAAGGGCTAACTTCGGATCCAACCGAATTCACTCGCTCTTTACTTTACTTTCATCAATGAACTGCAAGTACTCAGCTCTTCGGTTGTACCGACTTGTGTTTATTGTAATGTTGTTTTACAATGGAAATATTGTTAATTTTACAACAACTAATAACTTGGTTGCAATAATTGGGCTAATGTAAATGTTGATGAAATATATTCATACCTACTTAAATACGGTACAAGTGACATAATTTGTGTTCGGAAGGAGATAGGATGTTGACATTTTAGTAGTCGCACTTAAGTGTAAGTGTGGCCAGAGGTTTGGCTTTAAATTAATTTTCAATGATAATTTAAATTGAATGCAAATCATTATGAAATTTGAAAATATAACTATTTAATATTCTGGTAAAGAAGGCATAATTTTCGGTAACTTTGGAATGATATAAAGTTATGAACAAAAAATATGTATTTAAAACTTCCCACTAGATTTTTACAATTTTTACAAAATTAAAGCTCTCATGAAAGCTTAAAAGCTCCCGCAAATAATAAAACACTGCAAGTTTACAAAGGAATAGAATTCTATAGCTAATGCATTACAAATATTGCATATGTTTAGCAATATTTATTTTAATTTAATAAAGAATGCTTTCTGAAAAGAGTGAAAGCTCCAGCTAATGGTTTATAATCAGTTTACAAAAGAATTGGACTACTGATCTATAATTTTATAATTTTATATATTTGGTAAACATATAAAAATTTGTTTTATGATAAAAGATAAAAGTTCTGACGAACGCTTTGAAAAAAAGTGAAAGCTCCCGCTAATAATTTTTTAAGCGGCAGCAAATGACCTATTATAACAAGAAAATTTCTTTACGAGGAAAAAGTGAAAGCTTTGACGAAAGCTTTGAGAATATGCCGAAAGCTCTCGTTAATATTTTATGAAAAGTTTATAACAGTATTAAACCACTTGTTCTATAAAACGCATAAACATATGAAAATTGTATTTATGTTTAAAAAGTGAAAGCTTTGAAAAAGGTGTGAACGCTCCTTTTATGTTTTATGCCCAGTTTACAATGGTATTGAACCATTTGGTTTATAAACACATGAACATATACAAATTTTATTTATTTCTTTCTGAAATCTCTGAAGAATGCTTTGTAAAAAGTGTGAACGCTAATCTTATGTTTTATAACCAGTTCACAAACAAGTAGTACATAATACATTACATAGCTTAAAATTTATTACAAAAAAGTGAAAGCTCTGACGAAAGCTTTGTGAAATTAGTGAAAGCTCTCACTCATTATTTATGGCCAGTTTACAATGCATTGAATCATTTGGTCTATAAATCACATGAACATATACAAATTTTAATTATGTTGAAAAAGTGAAAGCACTGAAGAAAACTTTGTAAAAAGTAGAACACTCTTTTTATATTTTATGACCACTTTAGAAACTACGGGTGTATTATACATTACATACTTCAAAATGTATTACAAAAAAATGAAAGTTCTGACGAAAGCTATACGAGAAATGTGAAAGCTCAATCTTAAGAAGTATTTATTAAGAGACACTTTATTTAAATTCAGTTTTTTCACCTGTTTTCACATAAAATATAATGTTCATTTTAATAGGAAATATGAACACATGATTACTACTCAATTGAGAAATAAAGACAGACTAATACGAACACATTAATTCCGCACATTTGTGCCAACATTTTAAACAGAGATGTTCCTCTTCACAGCTGTTTCTCTATGATACTTAGCTTTCAGATGACTTATCAATGCCAGCAAACAGTTTTGAATTGCACTCATTTGTATTACCAATTCAAAAGCTATTTTCAACATATTGCTTCCTTACACGTGGCCTCACTTCTACTTGCGCTCACTACTCCCCTAATTTAGCATTGTGATTGCTTACAGTTGAAGTCGAATCATACATTGCACTAAGAGTCAACGTTTAAAACCATTTTTCAATAGTCAAAATGGCTTCCTCTCTCTCCGCTTTTATCATTCTTTTCAAGCATAACCTTCGTCGTATATGGATGCGCCAGCCGTCTCAGCTATTAGCGGCATCCTTTGGTCGCTTATTACCTATGCTGTTGAAAAATCGCTGCCAAGGTGTTGTCAACTACCGCTCCGCCTCCGTACTGATTCATAGCAATGTGCAAATGCTAGGGATTCTTATTCATTTGTTTGTCGAAGAAAAATGAAGTCAAGGTTTGTCACTTCATAATGGCGAAGCTTTCCACTTTAGATGAGAGAATGGAACACGCATATACTTACACTCTCAAAAATATCGTTAAGTGTGTATGGTTGCATAAATTAGTTGCGTAGAGTACAAAATGTTTGTGGCATATTTGCTTTTGGGTGTAATAGAATTTGGTTGCTATTTTTGGACGTAGACTGTGAGCCCAACCAAGGACGATCCACCCACTAGACTTTAACAGTCACTCGCTTGGCATAGCGAACTCAGTATGCTGAGAGTTTTCTCATTTTATGACATATTTTCCTTGACTGTCGACACTTTGTCGCAGCTGTTGCTAAAATATGGCAACTCCCACTCCAACTAAACGATTTTAACGCATACAGTCAACATTTTCACATGACTGCAATATTTGGCAGCGACTTGTTTAAATGTTTTCATAACTCAAAAAGAGTTTCTATATTTGCTAAAGATGGCAATCCTGCCGCATATCTCATTTATTTTGCTGGCGACTAACCCGAATTTTATCGGTATATGTGTCATGTATGAAAAGAAGCTTGCCAAAGTCAACCAGCAAATAAGACTTTTCGAGGATATTGTGACTCCAACCAAATTTTATGCAGTAAAAAACTAACTAAATTGAGCTGAGATTAGCAAGAAACTGTTACAAAAAGAAAACTCTTGAAATATGGTAAAGTAGTAAAATTATTTAATTGCGTTAATAGTCGTCGCTTAATATTTATCTTCACCACCTACAGTCTTAATAAGCACTCTGACATTTTTTTCTTTCTGATTAACTCATAGCTAGTTACGAGGTTAGATGGATAGATAACTGTTTTTATTTTCAATTACCGGTATAAAATTACATACAAGAACTTGAATCGTGGCAAGCTGTCACGCTGTCACGCTATTTTTATTCAGTATTATTTGGCATTTCAAACTCCTGTTTCAAATTGTTCAACTTTAATACGAAAATTCAAATCCTGTGTTTTGCGTGCTTCGACCCAGCATTCATTATTGGATAATATTCGACCGACCGACCGAAGATATAACAGCCGTAGCTGAAAGTGTACACGAAGACCGTGGAGAGTCGATTCAGCGACGTTCATAGCAACTCAGACTGAAGTATGGAACGACTTGGCGCATTGTATGTCGAGATATTAAATTGAAAGCGTACAAAATATAACTTGTAAAAGAACTGAAGTCGCTCAGCCTTACTAAATGACATTGCTTTGCTCCAAGAGCTCTTGAAAAGTTCCAAGATGATCCATCGTTTTCGAGCCAAATTTTGTACAGCCGTGAGACCCATTTCTGGTTTAATAGGTATGTATAATTTCACGTTTTGGGGCGGTCGATTGTCGACCAATTTCGTGTGATATCACAACTTCAGACTTTTCCCTATAAGGATATGTAAAATCTAAAGTCTATGCGGACAATCCCGGTTTGGTAAAAGATAGTAAGAAATTAGTTTTTCTGATTTTCGAAATGTGGTCCACTTTTCATAAGTTTGCAAGTTATAAGAACAATTCCGATTTATTTTCTAAGAAATTTTTAGACGGCGGTTTTGTTACCTAGGTTAGTTACCTAATAAGGTCGCAGATTTTATTATGTCTCCGGTTGTCAGTGGTAGAGACTTCTCATTAACAGGACTGGGTGTTACAAACTTTGTATCAATCTTAATATACCTCGTTCAGGGTATACAATCATGGACCCAAAATTTTCACCCACTCTCATCATCAAGAATATAGCGACACCAGAAATAGATAGTTTCAGTGAATTCCTTACGTTGGGACTTTCTAATGAGTGAAAATGGAAGAAATCAACTTCAAAGTCTTTCATTCTTGTAAAATGAGTCACTAGTATAACTGGTACTAGTTATGGAAAGGGAGCATAGAGACGGAAACCATCTCTGGTCTAGTAGTAATTGAAGTGTAATTGAAGTTGTCAAGAAGTAAACCAGGATCTAGAACATAAAGTTAAAGTATTGAATTACTCTTTTATATATGACTGACCACAAAAAAATAAAACGAAAAAAGAGAACCGACGGCATTAAATACACCACACAGCTGAAACAACGTTCGGAACAATAACACTGCAGGTAGCAATATGTTACCGAGAGCCAAGCTAACTAATTTGATATGGAATTATATGAAATGGAAAAACTATCATTTAGTTTAAAAGTTTTACATTTAAACAACACGTAAAAATGTCTTCTTTCATTAAGCTTAAGATAGCCTGTGAACCGTTTAGGATAGCCTTTTTGATATAGCGGATTCGTGTAGAACTTGAAATTTTCTTAAAAAAAAACTACTTCAGATTCTTTTCTTTTTAATTTTTAATAATTCAGCAAAAAGTATTTTTTTTCCAGGAGAGTTTTAAAAGCTTTAGAAACTGAAAAACTAAATAAAAAAAATTCAACATCTCCAATACTTTCCAAACTACCCTCGCACATTTAGTATTCTCTTCCATGAGACACATAAAATATCTATGCAGAAGAGTTAAAAGCTTTCAATCTGACTGGTTTAGTTAAGTGTGTCCATTAAAATCGCAGAAAGTGCACCGTTAAGTGGCTGGTTAATAATTCAAAATCGCATGGAAGGAAATTTTTATGCACGATATTAAAATATCACGTATTTATTAGAGGTCTGAAAAGGATGGAAAAATTATGTCGGTGTCAGTGAAAGTCGGTAACTGTGAAAGTGTGACAATCAATAATACGAAAGCCAATGTAAGGGCAAGGTCAACTAAAAATAATTTGAGTAAACCTTGTGACAAAAAATTATTATATGTTGGAAAGTAATGGTGGTTTTCTTATTTACTGAAATTAGTTATTTATATTACTGTGAGCTTTGGACAGGTCAGAGTTTGGCAGGCAATTTTGCAAAATCAGTTAAGATAACCTTCAACTTGCTGATGACTGGGACTGGTGCATTCATACTGCGCACTGAAACCGAAACTGAAAATTATGTTGGCATCAAATAGATAACAGAGGATATCAAAATCTCGTATAGACAAACTCAATAAATGTTTTGGATATTAAACGTGTCAATTTTAGGCTGGTATCAAAAGACCTGACTCTTTAGCAAACACGCCGTCCTGTATAGGTCTTACATTCAGCAAATGCCTCATTACTGCTGACGTTCCGTTGGCTTCTGAATATGATATTGAAACTGTCCAACCAACTAACGAATTGTGCTCCAAAAAAGAGGCGAAACGGAATAAAAGCGCGCCAAAGTAGCTTAGTTCTGCTTACTCCAGACTAGAGAAGGAAGCGAATGAAAGTTCTGGTAGTGAACGAGGACAAGACAAAATATGTCATGTTAGTAAACAAACAGTTGAACTTGGCTCCCACATCACTGTTGCCAGTCACACTTTGAAGTTGTAGATACTTTCAACTATCTTGGAACCAGTATTAACACCAACAACAACGTCAGATTTGAAATCCAGCGCAAAATAACTCTTGCCAACAGGTGCTACTTCGGACTGAGTAGACAACTGAGAAGAAAAAAAAAAACAAACTCTACAAGTCTCTCATCATCGAATTAAGAGACAGAGGCTACAATGGCTAAGTCATGTCGTCTGAATGGATGAAAACACTCCAGCTCTGAGAGTATTCACCGCGGTACCTGTCGTGGGAGCAGAGGAAAAGGAAGACCTCCACTCCGTTGGAAAGACCAGGTGGAGAAGGACCTGGTTACACTTGGAAAAAGAAGTGAAGCAATTCATAGTAAACGACCGGATCACTATGCAGGATCCACTCTATTCAACATATAAGGATCACGTCTGGAAAATGACAAGGTAATTCCACGAATGATTCGAGACCACTCAAATTTGAAGTTTTCTTACTAATGTAATTTTTAACAACGCTTTTAGGCTCCTGAAAACTTGAAGGGTTTCTTGATTGTCCGCACATATGTTGCGGAAATCATTGCCGATTTTCTGGGACGATCTTTAACATATGAAACCTAGTCCTAAAACTTGTTCCTTAAATGACCACTGGTACAAAATTCTAAAACCGGCTACATATTGTAACCCAACCACCAGGATCTAGAGTCGATTCAGTCATGTTTATCTAAATGTTTGCTGTATATACATATGTACACACATGATGTCCCTCTGGTTTTGAGATATTATTAAATAGGTCCATATTGATATATAGGTCGTCCAAAATCAGTTTTTATTGATACTATGGACAAGTTGATATTGCAAGGCCATCATGTGACCTATCGTGGGATTGAGGCAACTACAGGGATTATTTGGACCAGCATTCATTTAATATTGTATGAACATTTGATTTTAGCCATTCTTTCACGTGGAATCTCACACAATTTGTCGATGACTCCAAAGAGGCTAGTGGCGAAAAATAAAGTAAGAGGTTAACGTTTTTCGACACCTGAAGAGGTGGTTGATGAGTTCAAAAGGTAGGTTGAGAAGATACATGTTGTAGTTGTAACGGGTACCTAATGCTCGTTAGGATTGTAAGGATTAGATAAGTTGTTAACAACGTTATCCGACGGTAGGATCAAGAAACGTGCTCTTTAGACGGAGTCGGACCAAACGGAGAAGGATGTCAGATGTGTAGGGTTAGCAGGGCATGCAAAGAGGTGGCTAGTGGCAGAGGACTCATTGCACACTGGACGTATGTTTGATATGCCAGGGTCTATTCTGGATAAGTAGGATTTTAACCTACTACAGTATTCAGAACGAAGCTGCGCAAGGGTCACTCTCGTTTCCCGCGGCAACTCGAGTTCTTCGTCTGCAAAGGGTGGCGCTTTGACTCCAAGTAGGGCATTCACTGAGAGAGAGTCGGTGAAGATGTTAATGGCTCCACTGTGAATGGCGATCAGTGCCTGTCGGAAGTTAGTTGCGGCCAACGTCTGAACGGCGTATTGTTTTATGTCGTCGACGTAGTTGAGGAAGGACCTCTTGATGCAGGATTGACCTCCTAGGAGGCGGTTCCGCACCAAGCAGATGACTGCAGGTATGATTTCTGCGAAAGCACACCAGCAGAAATTGCTTGGAGAGAGGAGTTCATTCTGCTCCTTAACTGGGAGCATACGGGCCTAACTATGCAGGTATTCGATTGAAGACATAAAGAGGCATCCTGTCCTAGTCCAGATGGCATTAAATATACAAGCAATACAATAGCAAATGACATTAAATATACAAGAAATACCATTAGAGCAGCGCGCTTTTAATGACGGTATTTTAATCTCAACATAGATTAGTATTGGCATTATACAGATAGGAAGTGAGCCACCCAACGTGACCAAGGTTGACGGTTTATCTGAACGACGGCAGCTGCGGACGGCGACAACCATTAAGAAATGAAGATGCAAATCTGCATACTTTTTCATCATTACTCATGCACTAGCATGCCACCACGGTGTACGGTGCGTAGTGTGGCAACACGCCCGCTCGTACAAGTTGCTTGCGCATCAACGGAGGCTTGAGTGGCAGCGTGAGGAAATTCATGATTTATTTGTCGTTTAAGCTAAACCACATTTCACACTCACTCGCTGTCGGCTATACGGATGTACTATGTACTTGAGTATATATCTTGTTGGCTGCTGCTATAGCTGTGAGGCATAAGCTTGCCGTCACCGCCACGCCGCAGGCTGCAAGCAATTGCATTGCCAACGGGCGAACTTGTCGTCGCTGTCGTTGCTATTGTGTGGCAACAACGCCAATAGCTGGCTGGCAGGCTGCCTGTCTGCCTGCCGCTTCGACCAGCTAGCTCGTAGCATGCTGGAGCGTTCATCTCCCCTTCTCACTGCTGCAGTGCTGCGCCAACGGCCAACAAATAAATGCATATACAATATTTACTTGACTGTTTGTGTATGTGCTAGCCACAGCTGGCATTTTCCACAACGCAATCCTTTTATTAATCCCACAGCTAGGCATAATCCTTTGCTGTTGCTGTTGCTCTAGCTACTCTGCAACTGCTCCGCGTGTGTCTTGTGCCTGCAGCAACCGAGTAGCGGTGCCTGGCCTGATTCTGTTGTCACATTGTTGCTGAGATGTGTTGCCATATTGCCTGCTATTATTGTTGTTGTTATTACTTTTCACTTTTATTGCTATCACTGCTTGGCGCGCTTCCTACCCGCGCTGTTGCTTCGTTCTCTACGTCCTACTCCTTATACACCTTGGCAATTCATTCACTGACTGGCGTGCTGAATGCCAAGTCACTGCAGGTTTATATGTATTCATGTGCATTAGGGTGTTCACACGTTCATAATTTCTTGCAAATTATTTTGCTGTAATCATATTTCTGTTAGAATGAAAAAGTTTTGCATACAAAGACTGGCTTTGAGCGATCAATTTTTATGGCAGCTATATACTATAGTGGTCCGATCTGAACAATTTCTTTGGAGGTTGTACCGTTGCTCGAAGCAATAGCTTATGCCAAATTTCGAGAAGTTATATCTTCAAATTAAAAAGTTGTCCCTACAAGGACTTGATTCCGTTCCTTTAGTTTGTATGACAGCTATATGCTATAGAAGTCCGATCTGAACAATTTCTTCGGAGGTTGTACCATTGCCCAGAGCAATGACTCGTGCCAAATTTCGTTAAGATATCTCTTCGAACAAAAAAGTTTCTCATACAAGGACTTGATATGCTACAGTGCTCCAATAGAGGCGGTTCCCATAAATGAGCAAATCCGTGGGGAGAAAAAGACGTGTGCAAAATTTTAGTTCGATATTTCTAAAACTGAAGCACTTGTTCACGTATATACATACAATTGGACGGACAGACAGACGCACATGACTAAAAATCGACTCAGCTCGTCATATTGATCACACCTACTGCGTATTACAAACATCGTGCCAAACTCTTAAGCATATAAAAATCAAATAGGAGATTAACGAACACCCTAATTTATATACATACATATATACATAAACATGCATTGTAAAGGCGCTCCATTCAAGCACTTCTTCTGTTGGCATTCTACCGGCATTGCGGACATTTGCTGACAGTTTAGTCTACGTGCGGCTTGAGTGCGTCGCTGTGTTGGCTCGCGTGTGTGCTTGTGTGATTGGAGGTAAGCAAGCAAACAACTGAGTTAATGTTGCTGATAATCTCATCGTGGTAACGTTACAGTTATTGACAGATTGCTGTGGGCTTACTGTGCCTTATTTTGGTTTATTCAATATTTTTTTACACCAGCCACGGGGATTTACTTGGTATTAGCTAGTCACATTGATAAATGTTGTAGTAATATTGGAGTAACGGAATTTTTAGCGTGCTCAAATTGAAGTTGGGATTAATAAATATGCTGTGTACTTATTATTTCGTTAGAGGAGAGTGCTGGAGCGTATAATTCTCAGCAGGTTTATGGAAAAGCAGCTTTGGTTGTCGGTAGTATGCTAGAGTAAAAAATTCAAAAAATCTAAAAAGATTTGTCAAAATGGACAAATGATGGAAAGCTGCTGTCTCTGTCCGGCTTTTTCAGTAAATGTCACTCTTTTGAAGACGAGGAACTGGAATTATTACTCGATGAAAATTGTTGCCAACCAAAAGAGGAGCACGCAAACTCTTTGGGAATCACTCAAGTAGTAATTTCGAAACGTTTAACATCAGTCGGATACATTCAAACGCAGAAAAATCGGATGTCATATGAATTGAAGCCAAGAGACGTTGAAAGACTATTATGCATTTCATAAATGATGTTTGAAGTTTACAAGAAGGTGATGAATTTATTACGACGATCCGGAACGCAAAAAATCTTATAGGAAATCTAAACAACCAGCCAAATCATCGACCGTATAACCACAATACTAAGGTAATGCTCTGTGTTTGATGTAATCTGAAGTGCGTGCTGTATTATGAACTTCTAAAACCAGGTGAAACCATTAATGACATAGGTTACCGACAACAACTCATTAAACTCAAACGAGCGAAGGTCGAAAAGGAATAATTTTTCATCATAACAACGCTCGGCATCATGTTTGAAGACCTGCTGGGAGAATTTGCTAAAATCGCCCTATAGCCCCGACCTTGCTCCTTCCGACTACCATTTCTGCCGGTCGATGCAGTACTCCCTCACTGGAATACTGTTCACATAGCTTAGTACATATTCCTTTCTTACTTTGTAGAAAATCATATAAAAGGAGTAACTGTTTTGCTATCATGATTCCTAAAGCATAGTCTCTCAAATATGTATAAGAGTAATTGAAAACAACTGAGCAATCAATTGGAAGAAGACAAGGTTACTGAATAGCTCAAAGAGATCAGGTCCATAGTTGCACAGTAAATCTTTTTATTGTCTTTCTGGAAAGTACTCTGAGCACCATTCACTTGAAAACGATTATTTTGCATAGGATTGTCAGCTCACAACTTCCGGTCTTAGACCAAATACCCTCTGGATAGCCAAAAAACATCCGTTTGAAGGTGAGCAAAAGTGAGAAGGCGAAACATCCTTCCCAGTGCCGATGATATTGATATCATTGGCCTCAACAACCGCGCCGTTAGTTCTGCTTTTTGCAGGTTGGACAAAGAAGCGAAACAAATGGGTCTGGTAATAAAAGAAGGTAAGAGGAAATATCTCCTATCAGCAAACAAACAGTCGTCACAATCGCGACTTTATCTCATAATTTCGAAGTCGTAGATAATTTCGTCTATCTTGGAAACAGCAACACCGACGTTAGACCCGAAATCCAACACAGAATAACCTTTGCTAACAGGTACTACTTCGGACTCGTTTCACCATTAATAAAATAAATAAATTTGTTTATGGTCTGAGCTTGATTTCGTTATTGCTAAGCTATTTATCATTCACAATTAGATTGACCCCTAAGAATATGTACACTCCCCAATTTATATACACTTATATTTGTTCTTAAAAAAAAATCGATGGACCCTGTACATAAAAGTCATTGCCATTCGAGTATGCTAATAGCCAAAATTTCCATATTCTAATGAAGTGAATTGCTTCCTTATTTTATAAATATATGAGCATCCTTCCAATAAATCCTTACCTCAATAAATCGCATAAATATTACTGAATGAATGAAAAATTATCTGGTACGGACATTTATGGTCATAAAAATAGGTCAAATTTTAAATCTAAATGTATTGAAGTGATAACGGCATATTAAAATTGTCATACAATATGAGTTGGCTGATTTGAAGACTTGTGGGTTTTTACAGCGCTTAGCTGGTACACTGCGCAAAAGTTAGTGGTTCTCAAAAGTTTGAAGGTTAATATATGTATATAAGCAGAATACCTTTAGATTTGTTGATATGAAGCGCTATAATTAAGGGATATATTATATACTGCGTTAAATTAAATTATATGATGAGATTTGGAAAATGGTAGAAGTGTGTGATCGAAACTAAAAATCATATGAAAAACAATGAAGTAAGTAGATTCGAGACTAAAAATTTGATTTATGTAAGTTGAGTAACAAGGAATAAATCTGGTAGAGACCCGGTTCGATAGTTTTGGAACTAAACCAGTATACAAGTATTAAAATATAAACTAAAAAACATAGTAGGAATATATCCATTGGTAAAGGAAATGAATATTAACGAATAACAAAAATGAAAGGAGGAGTAATTTACAGATCTGAGGTAGAGAAGTAAGTGGAACACGTTTTTGCCACCTCTTGAACTTTTCTTTCTTTTCTTTTTCATCGAGTGTTTAAGGGTAAAAAAAAGGTTAAACTCGATTTCCAGAGAAACTACAAGCCTTAAAGAAAAGAGTAGAAAGGCAACGTTTAGGTAATAAACAGATCTAAAAATGTTGTATTGATATTTTTTTTCATAGCCTTAAAATGCATGTGAAGAATTCAAATAACTAAGATTTTGGATTTTTATCTTCAAAAAGACTCAGTGCGAACATAAACTTATTTGATTTAAAATATTTATCAGCTTATTTTGACTTCGTATCGAAATATTATTCTAGTTGTTGATCGAACATTTAATTAAAAAAAAACGTAAGGAAGGGCTAAATTCGGGTGTAACCGAATGTCAAGGATCAAAGCCGGATAATTTTTTTGCGAATTTCTGTAGTATGTATATCTCACACATTGACCGATTTGCACTGCATGACGGTATTCCTCCCCAGATGTGCGGGAAAACCGTACTAGTTTGCTCTGGGGCTCGTTAGGAACCAGTACAGAGGGATTAATACCTCGGCCTTGCGAATGGTAATGGCAAAGAAGAGAATTCTGGATGAATGTTGAACTTTTTTGCGGTCGAAGAGCCCTACAAGCTCATTGGGAAGGAAAGCTTCTCTCTGAAATACCGGTTCAGCTCGGTAGTCATGAGGCTCTACAAGCCGAAGGCTACCAAGAAGAGTGGTGCGGACGATAAGATGCCGGTAGACGAGGAGACTACTCCTCCCTGCACCAGTGCGGCCGAGCAGGCTGCAACTGCGGAGGTCACAGTGGAAGTCCCGGCGGTGGAGCCAGACGTTGTAGAAGAGGCGCTACTCTCTACGTAAGAGCTCCAGAGGGACTTCAGGACCTGTATGGCAATGCGAGCGACGGTGCAGATGCGGACCAGTTCCTTATAGAACCGATCCTATAGTACTCGCAGGTGTAGAGGTTGCCAGTTGAACCTGCATCATGCGGCGTCAGCATCCGCTGTCAACGCGAGAAGGTTCTCGTAGGATAACCTGGGCATACTGCTAACACAGAAGCCTTAGATCCACAAAGCAGAGATCAGAGACCTCAACTTGGACACTAAAATGGTAATCTGGAATCTCTATAGTGGGAGAACCCGCGCATGTATAGTAGTTGGGAAAAATATTGATTACTCTCGAGAGCTCGTGATGGCTTCCGGATAAATTGTTCAGATCGGATCGCTATGGCATATAGCTGACAAACTGAACCATAAGCATCAAGTTCTTTTGAGGCATTTTTTTTATTTGTGAAAGATATTTTAGCATCGTTGCTTGTTTTTTTTTATTAAAATCCACTTATTGTTGCACAGTGTATTACACTAAACTCGCAAGAATAAAAATAGATATAAAGAACACAATATTTACATTCCTCCGAATAAGTGTATTACAACCAACAAACTGGCAGATTACGACTCATAAAATATGACAGCACAAGCCTTCAAATATCAAGCAGCATATGCTTATATTCATACCTAAACGAACACACATAAATTATGACTCTATTGCAGAGCTTTAGCGAAAGGATTTAGCAAGGCATATTTATAATATAAAATGAATAAATCGTAAGGAGTTGTTGAAGAAAAATGCATAACAATTGAGCAAGCTCATCAACATATGCGAGTGACCATATATTAGCGTATAGACTGAGTTGCTTGCATATTCATAGGCGCACGAGCGCATTAAATTGTTGTCAGATTAGACTGTAATTTGGTGAGCTAACTTTTGTATGTGTGCGAGTACTATGGACTGTTCTTAATATGTCTTTTATTACTTCTTAGCTGCAATGTCAATTTCTCAATAACCACATTAACTTTTATGTATTACTCAAGAATGGTTGCGTACGCCTGGGCGTAGGCAACAAATTACGCTCATTCTTTACAAGAGCTTACCTAAACTGCGGCTGTTGTGCGCTTCTTTGTTTTTTGCATTTTATTATGTTTTTGGTATTTTTTATATTGACATAAGTATATATTTATGTTTTTTACCAGATATTTATCCCTGTTTGCATTTTATGCGTTGCTTTATCATTCCATCTCTTGTTGACAATTATGGGGTTTTGTTGCCTTACGAGGTATGTACTTGATTTTCAATACAGTGCGTTTTATGTCAATGGTTCTTTTTGGAAATACATGGGTCATACAGATGGTTTATTTAAATTTTTATGTCAAAGTACTTCAAAGTATTTCGCCGGCCTGATTTTTATGATAATTTGTAGTTGATGGGATATTTTTAAAAAACTTCGTAATATGTACTTCTGTTCTATAAACAGGCATCTGTCCACACTCAACACATGAAGAGTTTAGAGCAAATCAATTCATAAAAAGTTGCGAGCGACGATCGCGAGTAATTGAGTTTTGAATACAGGTTAAAACTCCATCTTATGAAGGCTAAACTTTGTAATATGGAAAAAGACCTGAATGTTACTCTCTAAGATAATTTGTCTACGTTTACTTTCTAAAACCAGTCAATATGACCACAATATTTTCCTTATTCCTAACAAATGTTGTTTGGAAATTTCTGAGTGATTAATTTAATGGAGTATAACCAGCGTGATTCAGGCCGAGACTATATGTTTCGTCGCTTTTTCGGCATAGCCGATCTTCCCTTTACAGTTGCTTAATCCAGATGAAACATATGTGAACTATTGCCATTGCTATTGAGCAACCCAACAACGATCCTTTGAAAATTGGCTTGTTTTCTTTGTCAGTTGGCCAAACAGTTTCCGAAAAGGCTAGATTATATGAGACGTGGCTTTGTCTCGTAGAGTAGTAGCAGTAGATCTTCTGTTTGTTTGTCAAAAAGTAACACTAAATCAGAATACTCTTAAATACTGTCTTTGTAGAATTTCCGGTCGATTTCCGAATCGAATAAAATATTTACAATAGATAGCTGGTGGTAGCTGGCTAAGACATGTCCTCCGAATAGATGAAAACACTTCAGCTGTGCGTGTTCGACGCGGTATCCGCCGGGGGAAACAGAAGAAAGGGGGAAAACCTCCACTCCGTTGGAGAAGGACTTGGCTACATTTGGAATCTCCAATTGGCGCCAAAAACCGGAAAAGAAGAACGACTGGCGCGCTGTTGTAAACTCGGCTTTACCGCGTAAACGAAGTCTAGGCCAATAAATGCGAGGAAGATAGCTGGTGTTATGCAGAATGTGGTCTCTGGTTGTGAAAAATGTGATCCAAGGCGGTCAGACTTGTTGAGAGAGCTGAGAATAGTCAATCTCACAAGACACAAGAAGTTCAAATGTATACAATCCCAGATAGTCGCCTATTCTATAAGATAACCAAAAAGTTCACCCAATTTCAGACCCATTACAGACATTTTTATACCGTCAGGAGCCATAGTTCCATAAATTACGTTACTTCACAAGGTTCTAGATCTTCCAAGTAGGAGCCTGAATAACCCACAGTTGTGAAGTTTATTTGTTTTTCTTTACTATCCGTTATGACATTGGAGCTTGCTCTCACGTTTAAATTTAGAAGCTTACCTGAAAAAAAGAAATAAATTATATTAGTGAAACTGTAGTCTTAAAGATCTAAGAATAGTAAATAAAAACTAAAGATATCTGTAAAAAAGAAATTATAATCAAAACTATGCCTGGCTGCCCGTGGTAGCCAACACCTCTCCCAAGAAGTATAACTTCATTTATATTCAAAACTGAGACCAATCTGTATGCCATTGCTATCAAATCAAACGAAAAGTCAACAACGAAAAGGTCGTACCAAAAACACTTTTTTCAACTATTCATACAACGAATGCCAGCACAGCCAGTCGGAGTCATCAAAATCGAAATGAAAGTGCGGCTGGGATGAGAGCCGCAAGACAAAGCGTCTGTGTTAAAACAACGAACCAACTCCACCATAGAAGAATGTATACACTGCGCCTGTAAGCAGCGTGCCGGACAGATTTCAGGACGAAGGAAGTAATCGAGTGTCTAACTAAGAAAAACAACGCGGAAGGAGTAAGGAAAAAATGGAGAGAAGACCAGTGATGCACTCAGACGCGGTAAATGGCCAAAAGTGGGCATCAAGTGAGGCGCTAAGAGTCAAACAGCGCGCCAACAAGGCAGGCCAGCAGGGTCTAGTGCGCTAACTAGTAAAGCGAGGACAAAATGTGGAGTGACGTCCAAAAAAGGTGACTGCCACATAAGACAAATGAATACTCGGCAAAGCAAGCAAAAAAACAACGCTGTGGACGCGGCAAGCGGAAGGTGTGAAATAGAAACGAAAAAAGAAAAAATAATAAAAAAAAACGACGAAAAGTCTGGCAGGCATGTCGCGTAGCCCTGCGATGTATTGACCATTTCGGAAACGGAAATGAATTGAGAGGACGGGCTACGGTGAACAACAAAAAACGAGCAATTTTGCATAGAAATTAAGAAGGAAAAAACAGATGGTGTGCCATCAGCTCAGCTGTCACGATGCGGCTCACTCAAGTGACAGTCAGAGACAAAGTGTCACATATGTATGCATCGAAAGCGTCCAAACTTTTTTCGGCGCCGCCCTTTGTTGTAGCGCTATATGGCGTGGCGCGTTAGTGACTGCTATCTGATCGTATGGAATTTTAATTGAATTTGCCGCTTCCGTAACGCGCTTGCGAGTTGTGAAAACCCAAAGCAAAAAAAAAAAAACACCAACAAAAAAGAGAAACGTATAAGAAAAAGAGAAGGACAATTTGCCAACGGTAAAAGAGTTTTAAAAGCGGAAAAGTGATTACAAAAAAAAAAAATTACGGTAAAATAGAATGACGCTACAAAAGCTATTGTTTTCATAGGCACAAAGGTAATACGAATAGAAAGCGCGTCGAAATTTCGGCAAAAAGTCGAGTGTATGCACATTTTTTCGATACACTAACATACCTTGAAGGATACTTAGTAGGCAGCAGCGCATAGAATTTTGTAGGCTAAGAAAATTTTGATTTTTTCAGTGCATCTTTCAGTATTCTTTTATTTTCGCTTGAAAGTGGCACTTAGATTGCAAATAACCGTACTATAGGCATATAGCAAAGATAGTACCAATTACCGATTGTAAAACTAAACTGAAAAGGAAACAATACTTCGTTTAATAGTTGTTATTTCAGTACATGGGAATCAGATTTTTTTTCGGTTAGAACATTTTATAACATTCATCTGCCATTGTCCTACACTTTTCGTATATAATTGGTTAGGTTGGATAAATATACCGATTTTTACGAGCGCCGTAGTATAGTCACATTTGTGCAGCTAGAGACGTCTGGCCGTTGTGGTGCCCAGAATTTCTAGGTATGACTCAAAAAGGCCCGTCGGTTACCATTAAAGCGCTTAGATCTTACTAAAAAATTAATTGAGGCGGACAATATCAATTCCAGGCAATACCACGGGTACGTAGAGAGTTTGGCAACCGTGATGCTTCTACTTCAGTCTAGCGAAATCTTCAAAGGGAAGCAAAATGTGTCTAGATGTTGCATCCTCCAACATCCTTAGCCTAACCCTCTGAATGCCAATGGGACATTATGCAGTAAAGACACCCATCGTTGCAGCGATGTGAACCTTACTAAGAAATAGTACTTAGCTAAATGTACCTAACAATGGACCTAACTAACCTAATCTGTCATGATCTTCTCCGCGCCAACTGCAGAGCTCGGTGGAGCTCACCTTCAAGAGCTTTAAGAACTTAAGTATGCATATCACAAAGCCCATTTTCCTTATCAAGTTGAACGAATTGAGAATGCCACTATTGGAAGGTAAGCTTTAAGGACAGTAGTTTTGATGAGAGCTTTTCCCATTCACACCGAGACATGAGCTATCGCCATGAATAAACAGACGATCTACTGCAAAAGGAGTGGATTTCTCATCGGATCTACATTATTCCTGGGAAGTAGATACTTTTACGATACTGTTTTCATGTCAAAACTCATATATCATCGAAAGCAAGGCGTTGATGGAACGATTTTTCCTCTGGTCTGCTAATTTGAAGTTTCATAACTCTAGAGATAGTTGTATTGCGAATATTTCTTTACTCAGCTGCTACTTTAGACGCGGTCGAATAATACGATTTTTACCTCTACGGATAAAAATTAAAGTATAAACGTAGCTTATCACATAAATCTTCTGAAAAGAGACACGTATTCGGATGACATAATAAATGTTAAGGGCAATTAAGGCAATAATCTCACATTAAACTCCGTCATATAAAGTTCTTAGAAGCAGGTAGACAATAAATGTGGTGGCTGCCGAGAAGCGGCTGCATATATACTGAATTGCAGTCCACAATCGCATTCCGATAAAAGAACTAATTGAGAAGATGACCAAAGTGGTATCACAGGAAATACGCAAGTCGCCAAAAGGATAGATAAAGAAATTTCCTAAAGGGCTGACAGATGGATCTGGGTGAGATTGTATGTCTTATGAACGCCAAGATCATGCGGAAGCACATCGAAGGAAAGCACGCATGCTCACACGTTGTTGAGAAGACTGCAAGATATTATTGAACTAGTGACAGATTATAAGTTACTGGCATCACATGCGAGCCAGATGGATATAAGTAACGACAATACATGCATGAAGTGCAGGGAAGTAGATATGAGAGAGACGCTGTCGTGGAGGTGCAACTGCATCTACATATACGGCCCTATCTATAACTCATCTTCCATGTTAAGAAGCTTCACAATTCAAGAGGCTAGATAAAGCCATAGAATTATCTCTCTAAATTCGCACTTAAACTGAACCTCCTTCGTCTTCTTCTTTACTGACGTAGACACTGTATACGCGGTTGTAGCTGAGTTAACAACAGTGCGCCAGTCGTTTGTCCCCTTCGCTGTTTGATGCCAATTCGCAATACCATGTGCAGCCAGATCCTTTTCCACCTAATCTTTCCAAAGGAGTGGCGGTCTTCTCTTCCCCTGCTTCCATCGGCGGGTTCTGAATCGAAAACCTTCAAGGCTGGAGTGTTATCTACCATCCGGACAACATATCCTAGCCAGCGCATAAACTCTCTCTTAATTCGCTGAACTATATCAATGTCGCCGTTTATCTTGTACAGATCATCGATCCAACGACTGCAAAACTCACCGTTGCCAATGCGCAAAGAACCATAAATCTTCCGCAACACTTTTCTTTCGAACGTCTCGTTTTTTGCGGATTGGGCAGAGCGGACTTAAATTCCAAACGGCGAGCATGCTTTCGTCCGACCATATTCTAAAAAGAAGCTGATGCATACTACTTCTTAGTACTTCGCCGCCGTGTATGAATCGCTCGGACGGTAATGCATCGGCCTCCGCTGCTTTGTTGCTCTTCAGACGGCTGACTGCTATTCGAACTTCTTCATAATCGGGCAATGGAACGTCTGCTCCATCGTCATCGATTGGGGAATCGGGTTCGCCATCTCCTGGTGTTATGCTTTCATTGCCAGTCAGCAAGCTGAAGAAGTGTTCCCTTCGTAATTTCAGTATATTCTGGGCATCATTCACTAGATCTCCTCTGTGGGATCTGCAAGAGTATGCTTCGGTCTTGAAACCTTGTTAGTCGCCGCATCTTGTGGTAAAATTTTCAAGTATTACCCCTGTCGGCCACCTTGTCGAACTCGCTGCTTTAGTTCCTCCTCCCTAATTACATCTTTTCCTCTTCTAGTTCTGTTGCAGTGCAAATATATTATCAAATGTGGACCGCATTCGTGTCTTCATTTACTCATGACAAATAACGTAGTGACAGACAGTTTAACGGGTTAACGATTATATAGGGGAACAATATGCTACTATCCGCCCAGTCGACTGACAGTCCATAGCAAATATTTGAAACGTTTATATTCACAAGTAATTAAGCCATTATGCACGCCCGAAAGTACAATTACACACAGACACAGAAATACAAATACACTCGCACATGTCTGTCCATAATGGAATCAACGAGCATGAACTAATCGACTCATTCGCCGCGCATGAGTGTGTGGTATAGCAAATATACATATATACCACTGTGTAGTGTGTATGCTGTTTTTCATTAGTGTTGGGAGTCGTCTCGCGGACTTACGAAAAGTGATTTCACAATGAATAATATGCGCTCTAAGTGCTTATGCGGCACCGGGCGTCTACTATAGTATGAACGCATTGATATACGTCACAACAGTGTTTGTATATGTCGCTTGTTTAAATAGCTAATTTACCGTCGGCTGGCTTAGTGCTTGGTTTATGGGTAAGCATGCAGTTGAAAGTCTATTAATGTAGAAGCAGTAGCTTTTGAGTGTGGCATGTATAGACTATGCAAAAGCGAGGAAATAATCTGGAGCTACGGTATGTAGATTTCACAAATTTTGTTGTGTATTTTCGGTGACTGAAAGATTTTTTATATGTGCCTCAATACACAAGAAGAAACTGTCGACTTGAGTGCTATTTTGACAATTTTGGGTTTGCGGTTCTTTGAATCGGCTATAACCGCGTAAGCGAAGTCTACACTAAGACTATAGAAGAAGAAGATTCTTTGAATATGGATTAATAAGCAGTCAAGTCTTTATTGTTGTTTAGCAGCGATTTTGCTATCTTGACGTGTGTTCTTTTGCTATTCATTGACAAGAGAAGGAACTCTATACTACTAGAAACAGAATAATTCTTAGTAAATAACGAAAATAGTATTCGAAAACGGAAAATATGGGGTTTATGTAACTGGAAGAACCTGTGTCTTAATCCGACTAAAACCTCTGTTTCGTTTGTCATTACAATAAAAATATTTAATATAAATTTATTATGGAACGTCGAGTGGTCAAACTCAGCTTTATAGGCTCAACTAGTTACAGGTGAAGTAGGTGATTGAAGTATCGAATTCGAGATACAGAAACTAATCTGGTTTATATGAAACTTGATCAGCAAAAACCGTGAAAAAACAAGAAAAAACGTTAACTTCGGCTGCACGGAAGTTAATATACCCTTCACAGGTGCATTTTTTTTAGAAACTACATATGTGTTCAGTTTATATGGAAGCCATATGCTATAGTAATCCGATCTGAACAATTTTTTCGGAGATTACATTGTTGCCTTAGAAAATAATATATACTAAATTTCGTGAATATATCTTGTCAAATGCAAAAGTTTTCCATACCAGCACTAGATTCCGATCGTTCAGTTTGTATAACAGATAAATGCTATAGTAAGTCGATCTGAACAATTTCTTCGTATATTACATTATTATCTTATAAAATAACCTGTGTCAACTTTTGTGATGTCAAATGTGAAACTTTTCCATAAAATAACTTTATTCGGATCGTTCAGTTTGTATGGCAGCTATAAGTTATAGTGGTCCGATATCGGCAGTTCCGACAAAGGAGCAGCTTCTTGAGGAGAACTTGACGCTTACAAAATTTCAAAACGATATCTTAAAACTGAGTGACTAGTTCCGACTCAGCTCAACATACTGATCATTTATGTATATATACACTTTATAGGTACTCAGACGCTTCCTTCTGGGTGTTACAAACTTCATGACAAACTTAATATGCCCTGTTCAGGGTATAAAAATTTGAAAACACTTAACATTAACAATAATAATTTTTAAGAGGCTTCAAGTCAGTTCTTCTTCTTCCTTATTGGCGTAAACACCGCTTTCGCGGTTATAGCCGAGCTTATAACAGCGCAGAGGCTGCATTTTCCTTTTCATTGGGGGTGTTTTTTTTTACGTGACGAGTTCCAAACCCAGCGCAAAACCATTCACGTCAGTTCGGGAGACTAAAATCTAAACTCTGTTTCTGTTCTAAAGGTGGAGCCTTTCAAGAAAATTAAATTTATTTTGAAATTTTGTCTTGTACTCCGAAATATGATGTGATCTTTGTAAGAAATCGCTTTGCAAAACTGATAGCGAACAGGTATAAAGTGCTAAAAAATAACCAAAAGACTGAGCACAAAAGAGGCTTTGAGATATGGACGTAATTTTAAAGATTAGCCCACTGTATAGCACTCAGAAAGGTATACTTTTGAAAAGTTATTCAGAGAGTGAAGATTAAGAAAGGAAATTTCTCTCCTTGAAGTTGTATTAAGGGTATAAAATTATTGTATATTGTCAGTTTAATACAAAATGGCGAAAACTAGGTTCATCTTCGGAATCTTATTTTACAAGAGGCCTAGACATCCTACTATTTGAATCAAAATTAAAAATATCACTATATCCTATATAAAACTTAGATAATTTACTAGATAAAAGCAAAAGATTGTGGGTACAACTTTTAGAGGGAGTATTCTTGGATTACTATATAGAGTAAAATTGAATTTGAATATCGTTAGGAAGCAATTATTTAGTTCCACAAAAATATATTTAGGGTATAGTTAAAGAAAGATAATAAGGTTTATTTAACATTCTCACACCAAAATAATGATTTTTGAACCCAAAGGTTTGAGCCAAAATAAGATCGACTATTAGAAAAGCTTAGATTGGCTTAATGCCATTAAAGAACGGATTAAATTCCTGCGGATGGCAAGTAACTGAACGTGATGCGGAAGCTTAATCGCAATATCGGTATCTTTCAAACGAAGCATATGATTCAATACATCACTTGTCAGATGGTTTGCCAGAAACCGCATGCAACCAATGACCAAGAGCTGCCACCATGCCCACGACAGTCGGGTCTACGTTACCGGAACGGACCAGCACTTTTATCCGGCCAAGGACTGTCTGTATACCGAGATAATTGTGCCGCTACAACAACAACAACAACAACAGCTGCACTATATAATTCAATCCTAAAGCTGCTATGCGACTCCCATGCCAATTGGTTGCTTTGCAGCCAGGAGCTAAATTCGGTTATATTGGAACGGAGCCTTCTCAACACCGAAACGTTTTGATGGTCTTATCGCACCATAAGGCGCTGGCACTAGTGTATGTCTTTTTATGGAATAGACATGTGGAACTAGCACTGATTAAAGCCAGAAAAGTACGAAAGCCGGGCTGTAATCTAGATCAGCCAAGCATCGCCAGCTAATTATATACTCTGATCATGCGACCGATCGTTACATAATAAATGGGTGAATTGACACCAAAAGTATCGTAGACTGTGTTGGGACTTCAAATATCGAAACGGCAAAGACTTGCCGTAATAAATCAAGCAGTTACTCATGACAGCAGAATGGGATGGAAAAAGGAAGTTAATCTCCTCTCAACAAACTAAATGAAGAGACACTTTTCAAGGAACGGCATTATCAAAAGCTTCATAAAGATGTTTAAAGTTACCCTCGCCAGTAAAGCCGACTAGAATAATCGCGTAACCTACCACTGGTGGATACCATTATTTAGTGGTACACTGACGATTCGAAAAGAACGGCAGTCATTGGTGACTGAAACGCAGGATCACACGCTAAACTTTCTATACCCAAAGAAAGAAATCTCCGACGCAACTATCGCAATCAAATAAATATAGTTCAGTAAAGTGGCAATAAAAGCGATTATTTCTATTGTCCTTAACTACCAAAAGTAATCGGAATAGTTCTTAGAGAGACACCCAATTTCACATAAGCCTTCAGTGTGGACGTTGGTTATTTCTATAAATTATTGGTATAGGTCTAAATATGAAAGGTTAGGATAGGTTAGATTAGATGGCTGATCAGAGATCGCACATGGAATAATAGATGTAGTACTTTGTGAAACCATTGAAAATAGAACTCCCGTGTTCGGACTCAAAGATCGGCAAAACGCTTAGTAGCCAATACAAATTTGCAAAGGCGCTTATTTTCTACGCCCGCCATTCGGTGGGATGTCTGAAGGTATGTGCCCCCAAGTGTCTAAGGCTTGATATTCCAAACGTGGGGCAGTCAAGAAGGAAGAGCTGGAGAGTTTCTACTGCATCAAGCAGCTTCCGCATACGGTGTCCGGTAAGATTCCCAGTCTTACAGCATGTATGCCAATAGGGCAGTGGCCCGTTAAGAGCCCCACCACTAATGAGAGGCTAGCCTTACTGAGGGCAAAGAGATCGCTAGATCTCCTGCGATCTATCTTGGGCCAAAAGGCTTTTGCGACCGCGCAAGTAACAATGCTGGCCCATCATTGACCAAGCATCCGCGAGGCCCAGCTATCCAGTAGTAGAACACAAGAGGATGCAGGAGCACCGATCCGTTCCCATTCTACCGATAACGATTCTAGGCTGCCTCCTTTCCTACGTAGCTCATCAGCAGAAAAAATGGAAAGAGTCAGATAATAATAAAGCATTTATCAGATTTGTCGGTTCCATTCTTATAGAAATGGTACGGTTTTCAGCCTTGTCAAGCACTTTTGAGCGTCAGTGTGAGCTCTGTCGATTTTTTTGGCGAAAATCAGAGGCAATACACAGAAGTTTCGTGACAAAAAGCTCATTGAGAACTACTTATAGAAAAAACTCAACAAAGAAACTAAGAAAAACAATTTACAGTCTAAACTCTATTTTTGTTTTCTTCATATACACCTATTACTTAGCAACGCACAGCAACATTTGAGTATTATTATATCGTTGCCAGTTCGGTAACACCCGCTTATGGCGCTAAGTAAGTGAGTAAAAGGACGAAGTGCACTCGTAATCTCAAATGGACGCCTGGTTGGACGCTCTCATGTAGCTGTTAAGGGAAAACGTTTAGAAAGCAAAATAAACACATAAGCAACGAACGAAGTAATGTGGAAACGATTTGCGAAAGAAAACTAAAAATGGAAGAAAAAAAACAAAATTGCCAAAAATAGAAAACAGTTAAAGAAAATGGCAATAAAAAAGTATTAAATATGCTTAAATGTGCTTGCAACCAACTAAAGGCAGCTAAAGCAGCAACTGTCACAGCAACAAAACAAATGCCTGAACGCAGCAGTTGGAACAGTTAAAACGCTCCAGGGACGCACATGCAAAAAAACGCTGCACAACAAAGCGCCGAGCTACGACAATACTTTTTGCAGTTGCTTGGTTTGTTGTTGTTGTTTCGGTGGAAAATCTCACTGGTGCCCAGTAGCAGTGCATGTATGTTGCACGTAGAGCCGCAAAGTGGACATTCAACGTATACCGTATGTACCGTAACTACGGCGACCGCTGTTCTTCAGACTATAGCTGCTCATGTGCCCGCTGTTCTTCAGACTATGGCTGCTCATGTGCTTAGCTTACAGCGACGAATTGCAAGCTGCGCTGAGCACAAAAGTCGCTGCTCGCCACCAATGCAAATGTGAGGCAAACAAAACGAAGCCGCAGCTGTGCCATTCAACGCTTATCAAACCAACAGCAACTAAGTTGCCTTTAGCTGCCAACAACAGCAAAAAACAACAACAAAAGGTAACTTGAAATGGAAATTCGCTAAGCAGCTCATTGTCATTGTTTCAAGTTGGCAAGCAGCGTACCGTTAAATGCGCATACAAAGTTAAAAGGGGTGAAGCGTAGGAGAGCAAAAAAGAAATCGCAAAAAAATTACGGATTTTCCATATGGTAGCATAACTTTAGGCGCTTTGTTAAAAAGAATCTAAACAAAGCGCATTTTCGTTACTTCTTTGGGCAGGTATTTGAATGTGAATTGACAAGGGACGGACCTAAACCGAAGCATGTAGATGTGCTCATGCTAACGTTAAATCTAACGGGTATGTATAAACATATGTTTATGTGATCACATATAATTGTACATAAAAAATTATAGTATAGTTTGCTATCAATAAGGAAGAGCAAAGGTTCTGTGGTAGCTATATGCTATAGTGGTCCAATCTGAACAACTTCTTTGGAGATTATAGTGTTACCTTGGAAAACAGTCTGTACGAAATTTCGTGAAGATATCTTGTCAAATAAAAAAGTTTTTCGCCCAGGAACCTGTTTTTGATGGGTCAGTTTATATGACATCTGCATGCTATAATAGTGGGACCTGAACAATTTCTCCGGAGATTATAGTGTTGCCTTGGAAAACAGTCTGTACAGAATTTCATAAAAATATTTTGACAAATAAGAAAGTTTTCCACTTAAGAACTTGATTTTGATGGGTCAGTTTGTGTGACAGCTACATGCTATAGTGGTCCAATCTGAACAATTTCTTCCGATATTATAGCGTTGGCTTGGAAAGCAATCTATACGAAATTTCGTGAAGATATCTTATCAAATAATAAAGTTTTCTACCTAAGAACCTGATTTCGATGGGTCAGTTTATGTGATAGCTATCCATAGTCCAATCTGAACACTTTCTTCGGATATTATAGCGTTGACTTGGTCTATACGTCTATACGAAATTTAGTGTAAATATCCTTTCAAATAAAAAAGTTTTCGATACAAGAACTTAATTCGGACCGTTCAGGATGTATGACCTGACAGCTATATCCCAAAGTAAGAGAAGAGAAAAGGACGTGTGCAAAGTTTCAAATCGATGGTATTAAAAACTGTGAGACTAGTTAGTGTATACATATATGTACATACAGACAGAGAAACGCACATAGCTAAATCAACTCAGCAGGTCACGTTAATCATTCAGCACTGACGTTTCGTTTCGGCTTTCAAATACTTCATGGCAAACATAATATATCCTGTTCAGGGTATAATAGTAGCTATTAAAGACTATTTTGAACTAATTTATCAAAATCTGAGCGAGTGGTAGTTAAGAAGGTGAAGGTAATGCAATTCAATACAGAAAAGCATCTAAAGTTCGCTCGAAATCGATTAAGAGATAGATAGATCGATTAGAAACCAATTTCATTTGTGAACTCCATGAATAATTTTACTCGAATCTATGGAACAGAACAGAACCAGAACAGGACCACGTTAAAGTACATACATTTGACCAAGAACTATCACTTCTGTGGGATTCTGAGAAGTCTTGCAAAAATCTTGTATGCTATAGTGACAAAAGCAAAATTGAATCTATAGAGGTCGATTAGTCTGGAGTTATATGCAAACCAAAGTATTATAATTATCGTAGTATTCTCGGAGATTATTACAAAACTTCCAAAATAATGAGGAGATCATGAAAATATGACTGGAGACAAAAACCGAATAAGTAAAAGCTAAAATTGAGCACTTTTTTGATCGTTACAAAAATTATACATCTCAAATATATCAATCTATTGAAAGTTCTTCCAAAACAAAAAGGAGGTTAAAGAAATTACTTTCATATTGCGAAGGGAACAATTATCAACCCTGCAGCATGAAGACAGCAGGAAAACACTGGAAACATTCAGTTAATATGATGAAACTCAAGTAACCAAATAACATCATATTAGGAGGCTCTTGGAGTTTGCGAGTAGCGAGTAGCGAGAACATCGGCAATCCAACTTCAGATTGCGTTTCCAAGTTTCACCGAAAATTTTTAATGAAACAAAACACAGCTACAGTGCAGTTAAATAAGGAGAAAACTCCTGAAATAGTGAGTATACTACACAACAACAGCCTTAGCTAAGAGTGTACACGGAGACCATGAAGAGTTGATTCGGCGCAGCAACTCGAACTGTAGTATGGAACGACTTGGTCTCGACATTTTAAGTCGAACGACAGCACTTCGCTCTATGGTCTCCTGAAAAGTTCTAAGAAGATGCGAAGCTTACGAGCCAAATTTTGTACAGCGATGAGGCCCATTTCTGGCAAAATGGGTATGGAAACAAGCAAAATTGTCGCATTCGGGACGAAGAGCAACTTAATTAGATTCAAGAGCTGCCATTTCATTCAAGGAAAACAACGGTTTGATGTGGTTTGTGGGCCAGGGGAAACATCGGCCCATATTTTTTCAAAAATGATAACATTAAGTACATAACCGTCAATGGCGACCGTTATCGCGCCATGATAACCGACTATTTGTTGCCTGAAATTGAAATTCAAGAGGGCGCCACTTCTCACACATCGCATCTATCAATGGATTTATTGAAAAAACAATTCGGTGAGCAGATAATTTCATGTTTTGGGGCAATCGATTGGCCACCAAGATCGTCTGATATCTTACAGATAGACTTTTCATGTTGGGATAGGTAAAGTCTAAAATCTATGTGGCCAATCCTACTTCTATTCAGGCCTTTTGCTCCAAGGTCACGCGTGTCATTCACAAGGAGTCATCGAAAACTGGATTCAACGGATGGAGCATCAGAGATGTAGCCGCGGCCAACCTTTGAAAAATATAATCTTCAAAAACTAAATGCCAAAAAATGTTCTTTCGAATTATAATAAACATTCCCCTTTAAATTTCTGTTTCTGTTTTGTTCCGTTTCTGGTTTCTGTGTTTTTCTTTAAAGAAGTAAAAACTTTGAAATGGATCACTCTTTACTTTGGTTAAGACCAAGAGAATATATGCAAATTACGGTTTATACTAAACAAGTACCGCTTTACCTCTTTGATGTAGCTTTCGATTTAACAAAACCACTGGGGAGATTATTGTGCTAGACGCTTTCAGGAAAGATTTTTAAGGCAGAAACTAAAAAAACATCGAACTTTTTGTGTGGATCGTAGAGCCGTCAAAACTGTACACAAATGAGGAGCTTTCGTTTGAGCTAAAAGCAAAGAACTTTTAAGCTCTTTTCTTCGGGAGCACAGCTAGCGTACAGCTTGAGCTATTTATGAGCTGAAGATCGTGAAATAAGCTTCTTTTCAATCGTAGTGAACAAATCGAAATATAATAAAACAAGAATCTTGCCACGAATCACTGTACGCTTGAAAGCGCAAAATTATAATTGCGGCAGGTAAATTACAAGTAATAAAAATTCAACTTCAACCTAAGCTTTTGCCACCGCATTGATGACTCTCAAGAGCGCAGCTCATTGCGATCAGCCTTATGCTTGTAAACGGGCAAAAGACTCCAGGCTGACGTTAAGTCAAGCGGCAGTTAGATATTTGCACTCGTACCGTTACTTAATTAGCATAAAAGCCATATCTGTATATATAAATACATCGTACATATGGACAAGGTGGTGTAACACGCTAAATGGCTAGGATTGCTGTCAAAAGTCAGCAACGTATAGCCGGGTGGTACACCTGATCAAACACGAGGTTGACTTGCTCCATACACAAAAGACACTTTTGTGCGGTGCGAAAAACAAAATGTAGCAGTCAAGGGAATCGGCAACACTAATTTATAAACACATACCTGCGGCAGATGCCACAGCAAAAGCGCATCCTCTAAGCTGAATTCGCACAACCGGCAGTTACTCTTTGCTCAGCCAACGTCAGTTATGTGCTTTTTTTTTTTGCTGTTTCCGCCTCAAAAAGCACGAGCAAAAGCCGCGAACCGAATGTACATGGATACCACAGACACATGTGAGAATGTTAGAAAGAGCAGCACAACGCAACAGGGCTGTTAGTCCCATGAGAGGCAGAAGCAGAGGCAGAGTACCGCTGTTAGATACGCGCTTGTGAAGCTAAGTCGGCGCGGAAACTGAGTTGCTGTGCTATTTAATATACCTATGATAAAAGACCAGCATGCAGGAAATGTATAAAGGTACGTGAGTATATACATATGTTAAAACTCCCTGAGCATAACAAACGAACGAATGATGTAAAAATCACAGACTGCAACAAAATATTGCAACTTTTTCGTAGTTATTTGCCGCAGTTTATGCGGCAGTTAACGTGCAGGAATGCATTTTTGCGTATTTAGGGAAAAAGGCTAATGTTTATCACGGTGACAAACGATGGCCCTTAGGGCGAAACATAATTTGTTTCGGGATTTTTTTCCTTTTCGAGTGCAAGTAAATGGAGTTTAATAGAATAAATTTAACGTGGAGTGGAGATATGCATAAAAGGCAATGGATTTTTATAGGTAGAGTATCAAAATAAGGCGGAGGAATTATGATTAAAACGTTATCTAGAAATAGGATTTAGCGTGTACTTATAAGGTAAGGAATACACAATAGGAAATATGGGCTTAAAAGAGTTAGTAAGGAAAAAAACTTGAGCGAGCGGGGATCGAGTTATGTAAAGGTAGAATATATGGTCGAAAATTTTATCAGAATGTCAAGCATCTGACTCAGGTTTTAAACCCGAAGCATCGGCATATAGACACCAACACGCTGTCCTGCTAAGATATATTCTGGGCCTACTGGATATATGGAAATAACTCGTTTCTAACTTGTTGACGACCCTGAATTCCGAATCCGGAACCGTGGTGTTGACCGATGCAGTAGAAACTGCCAACGTACTACTCAACCACTGATTTTACACAGGTCTTCGATATTTAATCTAAAAAGCCTAGGGCTAGATCGAAAGATTTTTTTGTTCAATTATAACTAAAAAAAAGTTTCGTAAAATTTCACCAAAATTTGTATTTTGCTTTTTTTTGCCGCTAAAAGTTCAATTTTCACTTTTTTGTGTTTTCCTCATCCAATATCTAGTTGATGATCTTAACTAAAGAACGTATTTTTTTTTTCTTTTTACTTGTGGCGTTTTTGTAAGAAGTTCTGTTGTTAACGCGGAGGCACTTTTTTGCAGACGGACTGCCGGAGATGACATCGTGATGGCTGAATTTTGAATATTTACATTTAAAAATTTCACAAAATCTTTGTAAAATATGTACCTAAGGAATAACAAAAAGATTGAATAAAATAATTTATTTTTTTATAAGAAAAAATATTGCCCGTTTGTTGCTCGGCAAATTCCATGTCATCTCTTATGGCCGATGGAGTTTTGTTGATAGGGAGCATGCATCAGATTGGAACCTCAGTACTCTATATCTTGTCTTAAAGAGAAGCGACCCAACTATTTGCAAACCACTGAAGCCACTTGCCAACAAACCGTTTCAACCTTATCGGTGAGGCTTTAGACCTGATCGTGTCACCACAGACCAAATATCCACGCTGAACATTGGATGATACCCCAGAATATGATAACGACACCCACATCTGCTCATCAATTATGAGGCATCTTCCGATGGTTCGATAAAGTGTTGTGTGTATGTTACATTTTCTGAACTTTTCTTTACCATTGGGTCCGTAGGAGGATGTTTCCGAAGATATTTTGTCAAACGAGAGGGAATCTACCTAAATGAGTCAAGGTTAATGAGTTCAAGACAAAATATATGTATGTATGTATATCAGCAGGGATGTGAAGGAGAATGTACTAGTAGCTGGGAAATATATTTTAGAAAATCAAGGAATTCGTTTATTCTTCAGACGCCGCCATCAACAGCAATAATCATTACAGTCTAGAAATCCAGTGAAGGACAACAATTACGAATCGCTGAATTTACAGACTCATTATGCATTCTCGATGTTAAAGACTCTCTCTAACAAAAAAAAATATTACTAAACGCCGCTGATAGCACCCGTGCTTCGGTAGCTCTTGAACTATGCCAAAAGGTAATAACCTGACCCTTGAAGCATTCGAGGGTAAAATCCTTCGCAAAATTTTTGGTCATTTACGTCTTGGCAACAACTACCGCATCCGTATAAACAAAAAGCCGTTTGAGCAGTACGATTATATTGACATTCTCAAGCGGATGAACATCCAGCGGCTACCCTGGCTTAGTCATGTTGCGATTTCGTCAGTATTAATGAAGTATATGGATACTCTCCAAAAACTGGTATAAAATAAGTGGTATATTAGAATAGATAAGAGATTTTAGAACCTAATATTAAATACCAATATTATTGGCTGAACATTGCAGGCAACAACCTTAACCGAACACAATATTATAGCATACAGCGCATATTTTATAGCAAAATTTTATAGCATCTGGTACAAGTGTACAACCAAGACACGAACCACTCGACGAAAAATGAACGAACGAAAGCAAGAAGCCATCAGATTTTATAGTTAAGTAGTTATATAGTAAATATGTACTCATAAGCTTCAGCTATATAAGAGTTAGATGAAATACAAGTTATGGTAAATTTGCAAAGCTTTGCTCAAAAGCTTTAACCACTCTCACTAATAAAGCTCGCGAGCTTACTTGAAGCTTTTGAAGGAAATGAAATATTAACTATTCTTTTGGAAAAAGCTCTAAAGACAACACATTTTCTCGTAAAAGCTTCGAAAGAATTTTTGATTCTGTTATACCTGCGAGTAATAAATAGACGTGGTTAGAATTTTCTATATATAAAGTGCTATAATATTTATTTACTATAAAAATGACTGGGAATGGGTGAAAAGACTTTCATTTCTTCAAACGGCCAAATGTACTATATGAATACGAAATAAGAGGCACTCGAAGAGGACAAAAAATATATATACATACATAGATAGCTTACACCAATAAAAATTACATAAGGGAACTTTAAATCTATATCTCACATATTTTTTTGAAGTTAGTGGTTCAAAAGTTAGGTCAAAAACCGTTTTGGGTAAACTTTTAATTTTTTCAAACTTAGGTCAATAAGCAAATATGACCAAAAATTCACTTGAATAATAATTTTTAATAAGGAATTTTGTTAAGCGTAGTTTGTTTAGTTGTATGTAATCGAGCTACAGAGCATACTATTTGCAACACCATCACCCATCTTGAGACCCAGCATTCATTATTGGATAATATTCTACCGAATAGATCTGGACGCAGTGAAGAAAATATAGCAGCCGCAGCTGAGAGTGTACACGAAGGCTGTGGAGAGACGATACCAATGGGTATGTAAACAAGCAAAACTGTCCCATTTGAGATGAAGAGCAATCGCAAAAGATTCAAGAGCTGTCATTTCATCAAGATGGAATCATCGGTCCATTTTCTGCAAAAATGATGCCGGTGAGAACGTAATGTCGACCGTTATCGCCTTGATGCCTTCAATTGAAACTCGTGATCTTGGAGACATTTGGTTTCAACAAGACGGCGCCACATTCTACACAACGCATCAAGCAATGGATTTATTGAGAGCACACTTCGGTGAGCTGATAATTTTAGGGCCGGTCAATTGGCCACCAAGATCGCCTGATATCATACCATTAGAGCTTTTCTGGATATGTAAAGTCTAAAGTCTATGTGGACAATCTCGCTTCGATTCAGGCACATTAAGGTTTCACTCGGAACTGTGTTTGAAATAATAACAGTGGTTTGTGGCTTCAAGAGCACCTGCATTGGTCAGTCGAAAAATGGCGCAACATATTGTGGTCCGATGAAACAAAAATTATTTTATTTAGTTCCCGAGGACGCCGCCAGTATGTACGAAGGCCAGTAAACGCTTCATCTGGACCTAAATATGTTTCATGGACGGTAAAAAATGGAGGTGCCAAAATCAATGTATGGGGGTGCTTGTCTTACTATGGTACAGGTCCGTTATTTTGGATTAACGAAAACATGGATGCCGAATTGTACATTGAAATAATGGAGTTGACTATGTTACCACACGCGGAATGGAAAATACACGTTGAAATGAATCTATCAACAAGATAACGACCCCAAACATACCAGCAGATTGGCAAAAAGTTGGTTTGCTTTAAATGGAGTTGAGGTTATGGGTTTGCCGGCGCAGTCACCGGACCTTAATCCAATTGAGAATCTTTGGGCAGATATTAAAGAAGCTGTAGAAATAGCTGCTTGTGTTGAAAACCTTTTTCTAATTAAATATTCGCTGACTTTTCTGAAATTTATAAAGGTTAGACAGGCTTTCTCTAAGTGGACGTGAACTTTTTTGTTTGAAATCTTATGTTAGTACAAGGAAATTTCTTGTTCAATCTGTACTCTTAGAAATTGTAGCATATTTTCTTCTTATTTTTTTTAGCAAAGAACGTACAAACTGACCCCCGTATACCACCGTGTCAGAGCTTGCTATAGCAATCTGCCGAAAACTAATTCACTAACGGGACTTGGAGAGCATATTTTTGATACAAAATAATAAACAACAAAGGAATAGCAAATTTTTAAGTTCACTAACAAAGTAAACACGTGAAGACTCAACAAAGCAACAGCAATGTTGGGAAAAACTCGCAGCCGGATGTGAATATCATGGGAAAATCAAAAATTCGCGAAACAAAGTAAGACTACAGAATACAATACAAATAACGGCGTGCACCAGCGCTAACACACACACACACACACACAGTGTCGTCTAGAAAAGTTATCTGTCAATGGCAAGCGCTTGCAGTGTGTACTTTTTCGATTATTGCGTGACCCAGTAAACTAGGAAGCAGCAGTCAAAAAACCAAAAACGAAACATAACAAACGCTACAAAAGAATATGGAAGTAGCAACAAAAAAAAAAAATAAATAAATAATGGAACGAAAAGTGAGAAGAACCAAGCGCCACCTATTAAGCGAGCGCGGCAAGTCAGGAAGACGAATTTCGCTCGAACAAATGCAACAAATACTGCCGTACACCATCAATGGTTGGCGGCATAGTTGAAGTGCATGAATATGAATGAATGAAGGAAATATAGACAAAGTTTTTAGATATGCAACTGCCACACCCCTATATACTTGTTGAAGACCCATATAGTACATTGATACATACATATATGTATATGTATAAGGCATGTAAGTATCTCTAGGTCCACCACTTATCTCCAGCCAGTGGCAGCTACAAAGCGAAAAAAGCGATTTTGCTTCATTTGTTGCTGTTGTTTTTGTTGTTTTAGTGAAACTAATTGAGTTGATGCCATTTCGTGAAAAGTTTGACAAGGACATATGAATGCCATAGTTTATGAAAAGTGTATTTACTATTTTCCAAAGCGGATGCAGGAAGCGTTAGTTGCGCGCCACGAACAGCCACGAACAGCAGGCGAAAAATATTCGTAGTAAACTAGTTTGAAGATGGATTTTTGACGGAAATATGTTAATAAATTCGAAAAAGAAATACTGTAGATATGTTGGCTAGGAATTTTTAAGAAGAATATGAAAAGTAGAAAAAGCCCAGAATTGACTATAAATAAGTTGAACTTACTTCTCTTTTTACTTTTACTTTACTTTTGAAAAGAGCGAATCATTATTAGAGATTTCGAGCATGCTCTCAGGGCAAATTTTAACATATAAACCCAAAAGTCTTGGATAAGCCCAGCACCTACAGAGTCTTTCAGTAGAAAAAAACGTCTCTAATGGACTAATATTTATTTTTATGTTAATATTATATTATATGATCAAATTTGACCCGGACTAATCCAAGAAAAACTACCAGTACCACACAGTCAACCAGCAGAAAAAACGATTCAAATAGACAATTCTCTCCTTTTGTTAATATTATACCATATGATCAAATTTGACCCGAACTGACCCAAAATAAAAACTATATACACTCTGATGCCAACTCGATGATTTTCAAGCACTGTTTCTTTAAATTTTTCAATGTTATTATCATTAACGAAGATATGTGGTCTCAAATGAGAGAAGTTTTCGGTGACTTTACAATTCCGTAGCCAATGGTTCCACTGATACCGAGCCGTCCAATTTTATATAAGGTGTTATCCTACTTATCTCTCAAATTAAAGAAGCCTAATCTAATTATGTTATAATGGAAAGACTAACTTAAGATAGTTCCATGGAAGAAACTAATTTTCCGCTCTCTTTTGATCCTCTTAACGTAATAGAATATTATCCGGTTAAAAACGGTGCAACAGCCATATGCTGGGTGAAATTTACTAAAAGAACTTCCTTAAGTGCTTTCAGAGTTTTTTCAGACGTCAGTAAAACTAGTCACAACCTATAAAAAGAAACTTGAATCTAAAACTCACCTGATATTTGGAAGTTTGGTAATATAAAAGAACTAGAACTAAGTTCGTTCATAATCTAGAGGTTTTGAGCTTATAATGATCAGCACTCTGAAGTTTGGTTTACAAAATTGTTAATGATCTACTCCATAGTCTAAATTTAAATCCCAAACCAGCTCCTATCAAAACTGAAGCACTACACCGAAATCTCAAAGTCCCAATGTAATCTGCTATAATCTATATATGTTAGGAAAAGATTTGAACTTCAGATGAGTTATAAATTCTTGCCGTAACTAAGTCTAATTTGTTTACAGGTCTCTATATCCAAGATCCTGGTGATAAAAATAGACTAGAAACCGGTGAAAATCGGAGCATTATGTGATTATTCTGAATCGGGTTCAATTCATCTCGAAGCAATTTATGCAGGTGGTTTACAAACAAGCGAAAAAATGTTAGATCGAGAACAAAGGATCCTACAAATCATATTCTATATATTCAACATAACCGTAGAGTCAAAATCTTGATTGACCGGCAAGCTTCGATTGTAGTTTTTCCAATGGGATAACTAAATGGGTTAAGAAAAGAGGTTCCAACAAAAAGGCTGAGAAAAGATCATACTGTGCATAGGTGCAGAACTATGATCTTGGTTGCCCACCGGCAAATTTCGACTAATCTTTTTCTATTGGAATCATGAAGATATGCTTGGGTTGAGAACAGAAGTTGTCGGATCTTCTAGACTAGATTCTGAAAAGATAATATTGTACATAAAAACAGACCTACAATCTTGGACCGGCAAGTTTCGAATACTCTTTTTCTATTGGGATCATGAAGATATTCTTGATCCGACAAATAGGCTCAAAAAAGAACATACATAAGCTCAGAATCGCAATCTTTGTTGACGAACAGCAAGCTCCAATTTTTTCTTTTCTGAGCGAGTCCCAGCTTTAAGACCAAATACCAAAACATGAGTCTAAACATCGGGAAAATTTTAAGTAAATCAAATCTTGAAGGTAAGAGCTGAAAATCAACACAAGAAATTAAACAAAACTGCACTCAATACCCACTTCTCACGCCCCTGAACCCGAGAAACCAGAGCCCACATTCGCTAACTAATCACTTTCAACTAGTGTTGCCACCGCAATACCACGCTTACGACAAGAATCAAGAAGGTATATTGAAAATTTTGAAGAACTCAAATCTAAACTTTGTTGAAAGTGCACACACCCACACACACATGCACATTAACTGTTATAGCAGTTGCTCAACCGCAACTTTGCGTCAACTGCACTTTCCACTAATTTTCACTACTTCTGTCGCCTCTACTCGGTTACTCACTTTGCTTCTGCATCATTTCTCTCGCATTTTTCTTCATCACTCGACACACATACACAATAGCAATTCCTGCTGATGCGTTAGAGCCATGCTCTCGGGTGACAGTTGGCTGCAGTGACACATATAATGCAATTATCCATAGCAACTTCTTCTTCTTATTCTATTCGCTTTTTTCTTTTGTAACGCGTCCTTAGTGAAAGAATATGGTTGACCAGAGTTGTGCTTAAACGGCGTGGAAGCAAACGAACAGAGTACAGAGTAACATAAGAAAGCGAAGAGAAAATCGATGAAATATGAAAGCCTTCAAACTCGTTCGGGAGAAAAAAAAGCGAACTTTTGAGTACTTGAAAAGTTTGCGAAGCATTAAAGTAGTCGAAAAGAGTTGTGCGATAGCAAATAAGGATGATGGTTGAAGCGAATAATGGCTGTGGTAGGTTGGAGATTAAGTGCTGTTTATAGTTTCCTTTCTAACTTTTTTGTGTTATACGAGATATTTATATGGTTTTTATGAAAAATTATGGTTCAAGACTTTAATTCTTATTTTGTATTGATAAACATTAAAGGATAATCCAATTGGGTTAAAAAAATTATAAACTTCGGGTGCACTAAAGCACAAGCAAATTATGTTACCATATAGCTGTTGTCCAATCCGAACAATTTTTTCAAAGATTGTACCGTCGAATTGGACAATAATTCATTTAGTCCGTTTCGCCTTCCCCTATATCACATATGGTCACCAAGTTCCAGCATCCTGAACAATTCCAGGTGCCTACTGGCCTCGACTTAGATGATGTTATCCTTGTTCATGTAGTCGTAACCCAGGGCCTTGAGCTTCCTTCTGCATATTGCTGGACAATCCAGAATCAGATGTTTTGGAGGTGTCCTGTTCGTGAGCCCTGTACACAACAAAGAGACGGAATTTGTCTCGAAAGAAGTTGATCATTCCCTTAAACCTTGCGAGGTTGTACCTTCTCAGAAACAGCTTGGCATAGCGTATTCCTGCTGCCTTCTGCCAATTCTGTTCTCTTCCCACTCTCTCCTCCATGCGGATAGTTTGGTATGCAGTCCCGCGATGCCCACTCCAATACCTTCCGGTGTTTTCGAGCCGTCAGCATTGTACCATTAGATGGAACTGCCCCTTAGCAGTATGTGGAGCATGGAATCGTAATTGTTTGTAATACTTTGTCTAGTGTTTAGTGTCTTTGTTTGTTGAGACGAGATTATCTTCCTTTTGCCGAAACTCTCTGCTGCCATTAGCAGCACCTGTTTGATCACTAGACGCAGCGGTGTGAGTTCTAGCATGAGTTCAAGTGCTGCAGTGGGCAAGTACGCAGCTGAAGTTCAGCCACAGGTTAGCCTTTGGACTCCATAGTTGAAGGCCTACCGAAGACTGCGTTACCTTATAGCATTGACAGACGGCAGCGTTAAACCAGATTAATTGCATTTTTCGGGATTAATTCAGGAGTTACCACAGCTAACTCCGTTGCTGAATCCAAAAATAACTCTCAAAATTTTAGGGAGTTTGTGAGATTTTCGTTGGCAACATTGTTAAAAATGGCCAATTTTCATCTATTGTGAATGAAATACAAGCAACCGTGACAGCTGTGTATCAAATTCTCAATATAATATCAATAAAACTTCTATGTTATGATGCAGTTTTAAAAATAATGTGTTGATATGCTTTTGTAATAAAAAATGGTTTGGTAAAAATTGGTCGGCTAACAACCGTAATGTTTATCTTCTATCAATTTTCATTGAAAATATTATAAAACGGACAATGAGCTGTTTATGAGAGTTTCAAACTCGCCTAGCTGCCGTCTGTCACCTACAAATTTGGATCTGATTAAGTGCGCAGTTAATCCGGATTAACGCTGCCGTCTGTCAAGGCTATTAGACGTCCAAGCAACCGCTCCATATGTGACAATAAGTCTTACGATCATGGTATACAGCCATCTTAATATACCTGACTTGCAGCCCTAGGCCAGGAGTTTGCATAGTTTGTATGAGATCTCAATATATCCTTTTGAAAGAGATGCGAAGAGTTTAGAGAGATATCAAGCATTGAGAGTGATACGAAGCATTGAGGGAGGTGTCAAATGACATGACAAAGATCTAGCGTCCTCTAATTGAATATAATTTGTATAATATTGGAATACAATTTCCACCTAGAAACGTAATAACAACCGCAAATCTTTCAAAAATAAGTTAAAAAGCATGACAAAGGTTATTAGCAAGAGAAACTCATCAATTTTGAAATGTACGCCAATTTAGATTTTCCCTTAAACTTTTTTGAGGCATACAATTTAAAAAATAACGTTAAAAGTACTCCATTTATTGGTCCATAAAAAATTAAAATGCCATAAAAGAAATTAGTTTGACACAAAATAAAAAATAGTGTTCGCAAAGTCATTCACACAATCTCAGCCACACCAACGCCACATCATAATGGGTGTTGTTACTTCCAAGCCAAAGAGCCACATTCGCACCACCGAAGCAGGAGTTTTACATGCAATGGCCAGGCGCACGTGTCCATGCATAAAATATTAATTGTAATTAAGTGCAGGTAATTTGTATTAAAATGGTCGTATATTATGCGCTCAATTTGACTAACCAAGCGGTGACTAGTGAGCGGTGAGCAGTGAGCAGCGAACCGCCAGGAAAGCGCGTTCCGCAAGGTGTTGTCGCCAACGGTCCTAACTGCCGCAGGGCAATAGTCAGTGCAACCGGCAGCAGCGCTTTAAAGTGTAGTGCAATTATGTCGTGTGTTAATTAGGTCAAATAATAAAAACTTTCGGAGTTCACCTGTGTTTTTAACTGACTTCGCCTTTAACGTAAAAATTTAGCAGAAAATTCCTATATTAAAATTAAGTGAAAAGTTTAACATTTTTTAGCTGAGTACGCGGAATGTGGAACAAGTGATATGAGTATTTTTATTGGATTATAAAGTTCAATTTAAAGTTATAATTAACCTAAAACATAATAGGAATTTTTTCAACTTTTTTCGGCAGTTTGGCAACATTAATTGTGACAATTAGTGAATGAGCTCAATTATAATGTGGTAACACATGCTTAATTAAGCAATTCAGAGAAATTAATTAAAACATTAACTGTGCTCTATTTGCTATATATAATCCAACAATTAGCTAGTTGATCAATTAGTATTTAATTGACATAAAATTAGCTAATTGATCAATTAGTACTTAATTGACATCATATTAGGATATTTTATTTCAACCCGGAATTATCCTCTATTTGCTCTATAATGAAACAATTTGTTAATTGTTGAGTTAGTATTTAATTGACATTCGATTAGGAGAAATTATTTCACACCGTCATTACGCTTTACTTACAACATTATGAAACAATTGGCTAATTGTTTAATTAGTACTTAATTGACATCAAATTACAAGAAATTATTTCAACCCGTAATCCCTCCCAATTTGCTGCTTAATAAAACAATTAGCTAACTGTTCAATTGGTACTTAATTTTCATCAATTTAGAACAAGGTATTATCCGTCTCTATGTGCTCTATAATGTAACAATTAGCTAATTGTTTAAATCTAAGTTAATTAATATTAAATTACAAATTAATTAATTGCTCAATTAGTACTTGATTGACTTTAAATTTAAAAAGAGAAACAATCAAACCTCTAACTTAACTCACTTTTCGACAGAATGATAAGTGTTATCGTTTAATTGATATAAAAGTAAAGAGATTATTCCTATGCAAGTCTGGGAACGGATGAGCAATAAGAAAATGTAAGCGTCTAACTTGTGTGAACAAACAAACAATTTTTAGCAATAGTTTGAAGATAGATAGGGCTGATCTTCGTACCAAAGGTAACGTAGGACCCCAATGAGAGAACTGTGAATTCCAAAAACTGCTCAAAATAGATGACAGTGGTGCCAAGAGCAATTATTTCAGAACCTCTTGCGCCGGTAATTGTTAACCAGCACTTGTCAAGCTCAATGGCAGTGACTTCTTTTGCAAGTTCAGCAGCTCTGCAATTTTCAGCGATTTCGCTGAGACGGCACCCAAACAAGACGAATAACAAACTAACTTGACAAATCTAGACCGGCCCGAGCGAGATCAAGGCTTATATTTCTGTTCTGTATTAGAAAGCTCTTAACAGAATTCACCTCATACTTTCTTTCTTTTCAGTGTTGATCAGTCCGTGACAACTCTCACAGCTCTACGTAATCCTGCCAAGTATGTGTGCAGCGAAGGAAGTGCCTAGAGAGGGTTTCGCGATGCAGTGGTCCACATTATCAGAAGTGTAATCAAACCAACGGAGAATTCCAAAATGTTCCCCTCATGTGTGTAGGTACATAGCTTCCATGAGTCTAATATAAGTATTTGCCGAAAAGCAACTGACAGCTATATCTAGAGGTGCTAGATGAAAGATGAACTCAATTTCTTGGTATTTTCTTACTCCTCTAACATCTCAGAGTTTTCTCAATAAGCTTTAGACTTTTGAATAGTTCAATCGCTCTTATTTCTTCAAGTTGTTAAGAAAGCGCATTTGAAATTCTGAAAAAATGACAAATAAAACCGAAAAGACGTCATAGGAACCTTCTCTTCTCCACGTAGATCTAATCCCAACTGAAATATGCTTCGCGGAGCTGTTCCATCGATTTGTGTTCTTCATTTATTTATTCCGTCATGTCAGAAATAAACTGTGAAGAATTGCGACGGAGTATATCTCTCTAACTATCTCCGCTATAGCAGATATCGCAATCTCTTGGGTTCATCCCTTCTATCAGTTAAGAAATTCACCTGGACAAAATTGTATTCGCTACAAATTGGCATATCAAAGTCTTACGCTGTCGCGCAAAACTTGGAAACTAAGCTAAGTTTCAAGCCATAATGGTGGCGGGAACACACTAGCTTGGTTCCACGAGGTTTATCTGTCACGAAAGCGCTTTTATATATAGATCTTCTCTAAAATTCAATTCTCGAGAGGCAGGATCACACTAGGCTCTACGAGGGATCAACGAAAGTATATGGCGATCTTTTTTCTGTAAAATGCTTTCTGCTTATGGCGAAACTGTTTCGCTGGAACATCATTAACTTAAGACTTATGGACGAACGACAAGCTGAATACGGTCGATTAACGCCCTGACGGCTACTTCTACTTCAGCCCAGATACAAACCTTTACGCCGACGGAGGAGTACAATGGAGCAGTGCCGTCACAAGCGGAGGAAAAATTCAGAGTGCAAGCAAGGTATTGAGACGGTTTATGAAACAACTCAATTTTCGAACTAGCCAACTTTGATCCCCAACCAACAACAGCGAAAGCGACGAAACAACACGCTCGAACGCTTAAAAGCCGCATTCATCACTCAGCGAGTAAGTCGGTAAGTAAATATGGCGATGGGCTATTAAATTGCAGTTAAAATTGAAAAATGTATAGTAGTTACAATGCAACAGCCCACCGGTCAAACGAGCGATGGACCAACTGCCGCGCGACCCATGTGACCATATCCACTAATTCAATCAACGCCACAACTGATGGAAGGGTAATTGTGACAGCGAGTAAGCGTTGTTGTTGTTATTGCTATTGTAACAGTTGACTTTACAGTTGTTGCATGTGCAACTCGTGGGTCAACGATACGACAGCGACAGCGGCATCTGTTGCATCGCCACGGCAAGGCAGTGGTAGTATGGCTGATGTAGCATGTTGCATGTCGCTGTAATTCATTAATTTTTGTGGGGCAAACACGAAGTAAATTCATTAGCATTTCTGCAGCGGCAATAGCAAGTGGAGCGCAGCAGCAACAACAGAAACAAAAACAACAGCAACAAAAATAGCAATAATAACAACAACAATAGTAACCATAACAACAACAGTAGCAGCAACAACAACATTAGCAACAACAAAATTAGTAACAACAATAACAAGTGCAACAACAACAACATTAGCAACAACAAAATTAGTAACAAATATAACAAGTGCAACAACAACAATTGTTGCAACAACTACAACAACAACAACAAAAGCACCAGCGACAACAACAACAATAGCAAAATCTGACTACAATATCTGCAACAACAACAACTAATTGCAAATACCAACTGAACTGTCGCCAACTATCAGCGCAACAACTGCAAACAGCAATGCCATGCCAAATGGATTGTGGCAAGTGGCTTTGCGAGTGGCAAGTAAACAATTTTTGCAACATTTCACTTCATTTCCATTTTTGAAATTTCAATTTGCAATGCGATTTATGAGGCGGTAATGGCGGTTAACTGCAAATGCTAGGCACCGTTGCGACCACAAAGCTGGTGGAACCGGCACTGGGTGCAGAGCGGGAGCGACGACATGGCACGCCATGGCATTTATGAATGCATTCATCAGGCATTTAAGCATAAAACTGGCATGCGCAATGAGGGAGGAAAAAATTATGTAAAAATTACGCGAAAAGACACAAACACGACAACCACACATGCACACACACACTCTCATATGCACGTATACGAAAGCGATTGCAAACCACACGCACGCAATTCAGGCGACGGATAACAAGTGCAACACTGCGTAAGCGCGCTTACTAACACCCACACACACACAAGCGCAACACGTACGTATGCATGTGCCGATCGTTGAGGGTCCTTGAGCCGGCTTGCATGTGACGCATTGCCACTGCAACTCTTTTGTTCGCTTGTTGTTGCCACCCTCCGTGGGGCAACTAAAATTTTGCAATCTCATGTTACACATTTGCTGGCATTGCATGTGTATGTGTGTCTTTATGAATGCTCAATTCAGCTTTCACTGCGTGTTGCAGTTACGCAAGCCCCTCGACAACACCTACCGACACATATACATACATATGCATGCATGCAAGCTTATAAGCAACGCGCCGTTTACATAAGCGCAATTGCAACAGTTTATACGCGACGCAACACGATTGCATTTGTGGTTTTTGGCAGTGGCAAATGCAACAACAACAACAGCAGCAACCAACCGTGTATGCGCCGGAAAGCGAAAAACTTATATAAGGCACGGTTTTTGGTGGGCTGGCACACACACCAGGCGGAGCATAAGGAGGTGGCAGTGTATGCAGCTACTTAGAAACCTTAACGTGAAATTGTTTTTGCGGCGAATTTGTGAGCTTATTATAATCCTCACAGATCAATTGAAAAGCACACTAACTTCTTCTTCTTTATTGGCGTAGACACCGCTTACTCGGTTATTGCCGAAAACGTGGGTCAGCCGAGACTGTTTTCTCGCTGTCATTGGAGGTGTTGTTTTACATGGCGGGTCCCAAACCCAGCGCACAACCCTGGGGAGGGATGTTTCGCCTTCTCACTTGAGCTCATCTTCAAACGGTTGGTTTTTCCTACCCAGAGGATACTTGGTCTACGACCAGAAGTCGTGAGCGGCTTGAGCCATATGTAAGATAATCATTTGTGGTCACTCCCATATGAACGGCGCTCAGAAAACTTTCCTCACTTGCTTGAACTGCTACACAAGTCCCCAGTTCGTTGTTTTTGTATTCAACATAGTTCCCTTCAAGAGTTGCACTGATTAAGTATAGTGACCCTTCAACTTTTCGATAACATTTTTAGTCCGATTTGTTCTTTGTTACAAAATTGGCCTAAAATTCGGCGATCCCCCCGATCTTTCAAGATAAATGTCTTCTCAGCAAGCACCCGACGTAAACGGTGGATACGGCAGCAATTGAAGTCCAATTCATGCAGTTTTGTCATCGTTTTCACTGACTTGTGACAGGTTGCAGTGTCTTGGTGAAACAGAACGTTCTTTTTCTTCAAAGAGTCCAATAAAGCTATGTAATAGTTGATAGTCCTTCCTTTTTCAGGGCAGCCAATAAAAATTATCTCATGCACATACCAAAATAGATTGACCAGCCGACTGTTGTGTTTTCCACGCTTTGAAGCGGGTTCTTCGTGTGAAGTTCACGCAAGTGTTTTGGACTGGTAAACACTATTCAGAGAAGATCGAGAACGCGTTGGCGACGAACCACATCCAGGGCGGTCATCAACAAATATAAAGGAATATGTGCTGCAGATTCGACGATTAACAGCCAGAGATCTTACTGGAATATCGGAGCGATCAGTGAATGAAAATGAAAATCGAAAGCACGATTGGTTCCAAAATCACTAAATTTTTTCAAAAAACAGCATTTCGTTAACGTCTGCGAAACAATGCTTACCGACTACCAGGATGTCATAAAAGGTATTACTTATTATTGGCGATGAGTCTTGGTTCAATGTTTACGACCCGCAAACACACGATCAATCAGCCGAATATCGTGACAAAGGTGAGCCGAAGACGAAAAAACCACCTCAAATCAGGCCAAAAATCGAGGTTATGTTGACAGTTTTTTTCGATTATGGAGGGGTATTGCACTCCGAATGCCTTTCAGCCGGCCAAACTAACAACAAAGAATACTACTTGAGTTTATGCGTCGTTTGCGCGAAGCTTTTCGTAAAAAGAGGCCGGATTTATGTACTGATAACTCTTGGTTTTTACACCACGATAATGTCGCCCATTACTGCATTCATTCTTCGTGAGTTTTTCGCCAAATTTTCAACTAATATCGTGTCACAATCACTTTATTCGCCTGATTTAGCTCCGCGTGACTTCTTACTATTCAGCAAACTCAAACGACCGCTTCGGGGAAACCGTTTTAAGTCAATTGAAGACATTAAACGTGAATCGCTACAAAATATGTGAAAATAATCATAAATTCAGGACCAATTCACTTTTGCTCGACATGATCATCATTTGCCTTAACTATGGCCTTGAGACGGTCAAAAAACGAATCGCAATCTGCCCGAATGTGACTTGCCGGTATTTTTAGGCCACTCACGGACAATGGCTTTCTTCAGCATCTCGAGACTGGTGTATTTTTTACTTCGAACCTTGCTTTCCAAAATGGCCAAGAGAGAATAATCCATTGGATTCGCATCTGGTGAATTTGAGAGCCATTGTGTGGTCGTAATGAAGTTAGGAACGTTGTTTTTCAGCCATTCTTGGTTCACTCGCGCTTTGTGAGACGGTACTGAGTCTTATTGAAACGTCCATGGTTTGCGACCGAAATGTTTGTTTGCCCACGCTTCAAAGCAGCCTCCAGAACAATTGCCCGATAATATGTCGCATTTACTTTGACGCCAGGCTCGATGAAGACAATTGGAGAGCGCCCAAACCAATATTTGTGGCGGATGCTGCCTCCTAGCGGCCAACCGATGACTTAAATTCTCATATGAACGGTCGATCAAGTAAACCCTATCGTTTTGAGAGTTTACGAATTGCTCAATTGGACAAAAATTTTCGTCAGAAAACACAATGTCCGGAATTTGACCGCTTTCGGCCAAGCGAAGCAACTACTTCTCAACTCTTACTTGTTGCTGCTTCGGTGTGAGATCATGGGCCTTTTGGAACTTGTAAGGCTTGAACTTGAGCTCATTTTTCAATATGCGTCGGAAGCTGCGGCCGGATATTTTCAGTTCTTTAGCCATTTGATTGGCACTTCGTCGCGGATTTCGCTCAAGTCGCTTTTTCATTTTCCGAACCATCTTACGTGACGTTGCAGTCTTTTGATGACCACCTCCATGGCGTTTTGCGATGCTACCAGTAGCATTGCAACGAGTGATGGTGCGATAAACAAAAACTTTATTCACATTAAGATGTTTGAGCTCACGAACAATTGCTGGCTGTGATTTTCCAGCTAAATATAAAGCAATCACACTATTACGTTTGAATTCCAACGCTGATCACTTTTTTTGCGTTCACCTTTGGCAAAACGCCGCTTTTGTATACTTGTGAACAATACTCCGTACTGTCATTCAGCAAATTTATAAACAGCTGATTCCAGTGCGACAGCTGCGCGAACGGTCTGAAGTTGGCTACACTTCGAGTGCCGGACCCTGTATGAACTATAATATACATAACTTAATAATATACCAAATTTTATTGTAATCTACTCATGATTTCGTTGAACAATGAATGTTGATAACATTTATAATATAAAGTTTTGCCAACATCTGAGCCTTAGAGTATGAAATGTTGTTATATCCAAACTTAGCTCTTCCTTACTTTGATTTATTTTACCATTTTTATTTCAAAATATATTCTTATATTCAATCAATTTGCATATAAATTATTCCACTTACAAGCTTTCTTTTGTCATGACGGAACTTTTTTGTATTTAAATGAATAAAAACTGAAAAAAAATATTCTAGTGTCGTACGATAAAATATGACGCTGGCTGTGTGTATTTCATATAATTTCCCTTTTCAATTAATAATTATTTATTTTTAAGCTAAAAATTAATTTAGGTTATTCATGTTTGTTGTGGCATTCATATTTCAGGCAACATGGTAACTCAACCGGACAATATATCGAGAAAAAGCACTACATAAAAACGCATACTACCAGCACGAGTATATTAAAAAAAACAGACCGACACACTTTGGCTTCTCGCGAAAAAATTACCAGAATGCAGCTAAAAAAATGCAAATTATTTTGGCATACTCGAGATCCTACCGCTTCGCTGCTGCCCTTGCTGCTGGCGTTGGATTTTGCTGTATTTCACAACGGCCACTGTTGTTGTAGTTTACGCATTACAAGGCTACTCTAACGGGACTTTTTTGTCATATTATACGTTAAACTGAAATATGAAGAGCGCTTCACAGTAATTTTCGGCATATTTTGATTATTATTCGCCTTTTTTGTGTGAAAGTAATTTGGCGATTTTTTTTTATAAAAAGTGTAAGGTTTCGCGTTGTATTACAAAATTCAGTGATAATATTGCGAGTTTGTTGCAGCGACCATATTCAAAAGGGTCGTGTGTATATACATATGTATGTATGTATACTGTAGGACAAAAATAACTTTGGCTAGGTTTTACGCTACGAATATTTGTATGGTAACTACTGGCCTGAATATTTGAAAGTATTACAAGGAATTAATTAGTTGTTTGACGGAAAGCAGAGATGTAAAAAACAAAAAAACACTAGAGTCTACTTCATTATTTTTAATTTTTGTATATAACAACTAACTTTTAAGACAAGTATAAAATACTTGTTGGGTATTAAAATATTAGGATTTTTGTAAACAAATGTCACTCTTTATGGATCTCCATTACATCAAGCTTCAGACTTGGATATCAGCGCTCTTCAAATCTAGGTTGACTCATTGTGAGTTCTGACTGGAAGGTTATGAGCTTCGTTTAACTTGTGGTTAACATAATAGGCCTACTAAGCAACAAAATCATCCAACTTGGGACCCAGCATTTACTATTCACGAAGTGCCACTTTATCCAGAAATAACAACGGATTCGTGTGGTTTGTGGAACGATGAAATCATAGGTCCAAATTCCTTCAAAACTGGCGACCGCAATCGAGCCACAATAACCAACTATTTGATGTCTGAAATTGAAGTTCGTGAGCTCAGTGACATTTGGTTTCAACAAAACGTATCAATCAAATTATTGAGGGAACTTTTTCAGCAGATAATATTCATAAGGGCTAAATTTGACAAAGCTTCCATTGGGGTGAAGTAAATTTGGACAAGGAGCCTCTTATCTGGATATTCAAAGGCCAACCACATATTCCAATAATTTTAGAACTAGTTCGGTGGATTTCAGGCGTCTTGATATCTTCAACCAATCCCAACGTTATTTCTTTATGTGTCTCTATTATTTTATTTCCGGAATTATCTTTTCGTATTTGAATATGAAAGTTTTCTAAAAAAGAAACAAACAAAACCTTTCTTCGACACCAGCAGGTAAAGTGTTTCCCAGAGAAATCGCTCACAGAATGAAACAATGGGAAATGTGCCGAAAAAGCTCAAATAAATGGGCAGCGATAACAAGGCACTCCAGTGTTACGGACTGCAGGAAACTGCCATATACGGGAACCGATGGAGTTGGTAAGATAAATAAATGACTAAGGTGTATGCACTTTTGCTAAAAAAGATTCTGGTGCATGTAACTTATATCGTCGGTTCCGACAAACGAAAAACTTATTGGAAGGAAAAGGACGTGTGAAAAAATTCCGATCGATATCTCGAAAACTGAAGAACTAGTAGGCATATATACAGACAGTGATGGCTGAATCGAACTGACGAGTCTCCGACGTTTACTTCCGGGTGCTACGATATTTGTAACAAACTTTATTGTAAACTTTATGGCATATTTAGGTTATACAAACAGGTTTAGGTAATTTTCTAACATGACATGAGAGTTTTAAAAATGCCATAGAAATTTTAAAATCTCTTGTTTCTTCAAATAAATCTACAAGCTTGTTAACTGTAATTTTATTTTTATTTATTTTGTTTTTCAAAGCTTACCGCAAAGTGAACCAAACGCCACCACATAAAAGGTTTGTGCAATCCACTCTAACAGGATAAAATAAAAAGACTACACAGGTTCGCGTAGAATTTCAGCCGTGTTATGTACCCAAAGGTATCTACAGTACAAACAAACGTAGCACACACCTAAAATGTGATATTTTCCGGGTCAATTTGATTGACTGAAAGAAACGTGAGTGAGCGAGCGTTTTATAAACACACAGCGACGAACATATATAGACATATTTTACATAGTATTTTTGCTGGTATACATAACCACAAAGCACACCTCAAAGCGCCGAAAAACGAAATACGCATAATAAAATACAAAATAAATAAAAATAAAAGATAAACCAAATCAAAATAAACAACGAATTTAAATATGTATATGTACAAGCGTGTATATGTGTTTGTGGAATGCGACGAAAATGAAAGCACGTTTTTAGGCGCCACGGCTTAGCAGCGAAATACCCACAGCATAAAAGGATTTAATGATAAAGCAAAATTTATGCAAGCTGGCAGCAAATTTTAAAACGCTAGCACAGCTTTTTCGTTTGCGTATCGCTGGACAGCGTACAAATATAATATATAGACAGTTGCATATACATATGTGTATATGTAGAAATTTTCAAATATATTTTGCTCGAACCTTAAGCTTATCTTTTATCGCTTTAATTTGATTTTGTTTTATTTATTTGCATACAATTTGTAGTAACAGCCTTATTTTATTTTAAACACAATTTAAGAAAAATATAGAATAGTAAGACAGTAGCACTAAAATTTAGTAACTTGTAGCAAACTAGTTCATTCTGAAGTGTAATGAGACCAATTAAAAATTTTTTAAAAATTTCAAAGAAAAAAGTATTAGTAAACTGCTTAAGCTAGTGTTTTTGGACTAGTTACAAACTAGTTCAATATGAAGTACACTGCGACCAGTTAATAAACAACGAAAATTAGAATGAAAATAGTTCAATAGTGCAGAAAAAAATATTCGGCGACTAGTTGCAAACTAGTTCAATATGAACTACATTGCGTCCAGTTGGTAAATTCCGAAAATTACAATGAAAACTGCTCAAGCACGGTAAAAATATATATTAAGTGACTAGTTGCAAACTAATTCAGTATGAGTTGCACAGCGTCCAGTTGAGAAAATACTGAAATTACGATGAGATTAGCTGAAATATGCGAACAAGAGTACTTTGTCACCGGTTATGGTTTAGTTTAATGAGAAATGGCATGAGATCGGGTAGAAATTTTAACAAATTTAAATTTGAAGCATTAGCCCTCTTTAATAATATATGTATATGTATATATGCATAATATGTGTATGTAGATTTAAAAATTTCTCTAAAATGTTAACAAGAAAACATTAACATTAAGCAACTAGTCCGTAACCAGTTCAATGTTAAGTGGTATAATACCAGCTGACAATGGGCTAACAAATTAAAAGATGCGGCGACTAACGAAAGTACCCAAAATGGTGATCTAGTAACAGATGTTCAGAGCATTCTGAAGTTATGGAGGGAACACTTCTCCAGCATGCTGAACGGCAGTGAAAGTGTAAGATCTGGAGATGGTAAACCTGATTCCACAATCGATAACGATGGACTAGATGTTCCATTGCCTGATTATGATCGAATAGCAAATCTCTCAATATTTCGTCAATGATTCGCTTGTTTTTTTTACTGGGTTACTACACGTTTTCGTATGTATTTACCACACATATTGCGGTAAACTTATGTGCAGCATGATTGACCTGTGTTAAAGGATAAAGAAATTTCAAAGCCTAAGAAAAAAAATTGCGTTTGTAAATAGGTTTCTTATTTGGTATTTTCATTGTGTTTTTATTTGTTTTCACCGCAAGCCTGTTTATCGAAACTTTAGACAACTGTTTTGTTTTCTTGCATTATTTAGCTACAAACTTCTTGAGAATAATTTACAAATAAGGTTAACAAGCGAAGAAATCAAACCACTGGAAGATAAGAAGAGGATAAAACACCAAAATTGCGAACGAACGAAATCTTGTTACGAGAATTTTTCGATTGTGTGGTGTTTGTGGAATTTCTAAAACTCATAATCTACTACAAAGTAAATTTGAATTTCAGGATTAGTTCTACTAGGTCCTACTTGGTGACTGGTATTACTATTGGTGCCAATCTAGACGAAAGGTAGTGCAACTTCGAATTTTTCGACGGATATGTGAGAGCTAAGGTACAGAAGGTTTGTCATTTTGCCATCATTTAACAACAGATCAAATCGCTAGGCCACATTAGGTATGTATGAAAGTGATTCTGTTATAAAGCCAGATAGTTCTATCATTTGGCTGTTTGTGCTGACGAGTTCGCCAACAAAAACGATGCTCATCTCTAGTAATTCCTTAGCTCCTAGCAGTTTGCATGACCAAACATAATACTACATAACGGAAAATACAATCAATCTGTTTGGTGAGTGATCATTATCCCTCACTTTTTTATTGGGACCTCTTGCCTCTATTGAGTTAACTTTGGATATTTATTTATATTTATTTGGATATCAAATTTCAGACTTATGTTATGTTGACTCTTACAGAACTTAGTACCGATTTTCGGTCGTATTTTGAAGTTAAGTAACAACACTTCTCAGTTTTATTTTACGTTTTTTCAAAACTTAGTAGCGATCTTAAATCATACTGAGAATAACTTTACACATCATAGGTTAGGTTAGGTTAGTAGGTAGGCTAATAAGCCACGCTTAAGCCAGTTTTGGACCTTTGCGATGCCAGATGGAGTTCAGTTACTAGGTTCACGAAATGTAGTCATCCTTTTGAAATACATCTTAATCAAATTCATGTAAATATATTTTCTTTGTTTTCCTTTCCTTGCTTTATTTTTTTCTTAATACCATAATTTCGTAATTTTCCTTTCGACATCGGAATTAGAAAGCTTCTTGATGGTTTTTGTCGTTTTTTATCTTCACTGCGTCGCGGCTTTGTCGGTTATTCCAACAGTTTTGTCGGTCCCAACAAAGTCGATCAGTATCAAACCGTTACCGGATATTTTGTCGTGGAATTTTTGACTCTCCCATCGGACTGGGCTGCCAAAAAATTTGCTTAATTTGCTTACTTCGCACAAGGACGCATATCGAATTCAACTTTGACAACTCTTAAGTTTTTGGAAGACGTTAGTTCACCTGGAGCTATACGGAGTAGTATTTCATCCGGTGTAAGCATTGAGGAGAGCTGACTATTTGACGCCATGCCGAAATTTGATATCCCAGCGAGACTCAAACGGTTATGCAGAATGACGTTAAGCATAGCCAACACCTCCGTCGAAATCGAGAAGGACTTCTTCGAGCCGTTCAATAGTAGACGAAGCTTTAGGCAGGGTGCCTTCTTCAATATAATGCTAGAAAAGAGACACGTGCCGCTAATCTGAACCACAGTGGCACTACCTACTCTAAAAGTACAATGCAACTGGGGTACGCAGATGATATTGAGATCGTAGGCTTTAAAAAGAGAACTGTCAATATAGACTTTTCCACCCTACAAAAAACAACGAAAGTGGTTGGTCTTGTGGCGAACGAAGTCAAGGCCTGGCGGGTCTTGGCGAATATAAATTTAAAAGGGAGAAGGAGTTTTATGTCTCGGAACCTACAAAAAGAAACGAAAGAGGTTTGGTCTTGTGGTAAACGAGGACAAGACAAAGTACTGATACGTCGAGGCTACACACAAAAATCCCTCGCTTTTCGGGAAATGTGTCACTGTTAAATCTAAGCCTGGATATCAAACGCAGTACACTATGCCTCTACTATTTTGTGAAAGGTAGGCAACTGAGACGTAGGTCCCGCACGAGCATTCAGTATAATTCTTTTTTTGGAGCTGCCCACGTGAGCAACGAATATCGAAGAAGATGGATGGTTAAGCGAATGCGCTGGTTAGGCCATGTCGTTCGCATTTAAGATGATGCTGAAGCGAAAAGCTCCTGGGCTCGATATCCATGGGTGGACAACGGGGCGTTAAAGCATCCAATAGAAGGGCCAATTGCTTAGCGACCTGTCTCCACTGGGAATGTATAACTGCAATGACCTCGTAAAGGGAAGAACCCACTGAAGAAGTTTTTCATGGAGTTTAGGTTAGGTTAGATGGCTGATCAAAGATCACAAGTGAACTTACTATATGTAGTTCTTTGTGAAGCCTTAGAAAAGAAGAAATCCTGTGTTTGAACACAGGCGTTAAATTTCCATTCCCGTCAGCTCGGTGGGATGTCTGAAGGTAGGCGCACCCAAGTGTTTAAATCTTGACCTTCCAAACTCGCGACAGTCCAGAAGGAAGTGTTGAGTTGTTTCCACCTCATTCTCTTCTATACAGCTTCCGCAGATGGCGTCTGGTAGGATTTCCAGCCTTGCTGCGTGGACCCACAACTAGAGAAAGGCTAGCCTTACTGTGGGCAAAGAGATCACTAGATCTCTTGCGATTGATCTTGGATCAAAAGCCATTTACGACAGCGCATGTAGCGATGGTGACCCAGCGCAAGCCAAACTTTTGCCAAAGATTCCTCTACAGCAGTACAAGTCAATTGATGTATTTTTGCTCTCTCTCAACTTTTTTAACCAGGTGAACAAAATGCATATAAAAGGAGAGAGAACACCACCACGTGGGGCTCCCCAACTCGAATTTCGTCTAGCACGTGTGTTCTCCCATTCCGTTTCAATCACTTTGTCTCTCAGAAGACTGAAAATGAGATGTTTGAGGTTTGATTCAACCCCAAGACCGTTCAGAACAGTTACAACTGCTTCCGGCAGGACGTAATTAAAAGCTCCCCCTATATAAGGAAAGGTCCCAACAGCAAATTCAAGCCATGACACGTTAGTAAGCAGACAGTATCCACTGACTTGCCTTTGCAATAAGCATGTTGGGCTCCTGATAAATGATCCCTCGTAATGCGCCTCCTTATGTATCAGTTCATCAGTCTTCCCAGAGATTTTAGTAAGAACGAGGAGAGACATGGACTTTATTTTGGCCAAAATATATATGAGTAACGCTTACTTTGAGCCTGAAATAAGCGCCGAAACATATTACCCGGAAGATTGTCTTCAAGAACCGCATCTCAATGACTTCGTTTGTCACATATTAAAAGTTCTATAAACGACTTTTATTTTATTTATTTTTCACACTATTTAAACCACAATATTTTTACCGAATTTTGTAGTCTCTTCAGGTCTTTGTTCACCATTTTAAAGCTGGTTAAGCAAAAATAATTGCAAAGAGGTCTTTATTTTCAACAAATAAATAAATAAAATATAAATAAGCTGTTACGTGTAAAAGCATGGCGCACAACTGACCAGCGGGTAGTAACAAGTTTATCAGGCAAATAAGTCAGAAAACAAAGGCGCCGTGATACATATGTATATACAAACACACGTACGTACATATGTATGCAGAAAGTTAACATTTACAGCCAACAATTAAGTTTAAAACCACAAAATGGAAAATAGCTGGCGCAGAGCATATATATGTATATAGTCAAGCAATCAGTTGGTCATTGAAGTGAAAATGCAAATACTTTATATGGAAATTAAGACAAAGACAATAAACAATACGGAGGGAACAACAACAGCAAGTAATGTAAGTAAAAAATAGAATGGAATTGCTCGGTGCAAATTGGTTTGTAAATTGCGAAAAATAAAAATGCACGAGAAAACATAAAGCTTATGTCAAGGATAATTCAATGGCCACAAAAGAAATTGCGAGTGGCCGAAGTACCAAGCCAGTTACAAGCGCACAAATGAAGCATATGCACAGGCGTATGCATAAGTCTGTTAAGCCGGTTATTGTGCAAAGTGTGTAAATTTTCTTTACATTTCTCGTGAAAATTAACAGGAGAAAATTATATTTGCATTATCTGTAAAAAGTTGGCGTATATGGTAAGTATTTATGTGGGTATATATGTGTAGTAAATTTGCTGGTGTATGTAGAGAAATAATAGTGGTTGTTCTCGCGAATATAAATCAAGGTAAAGAAAACAGTCATGCCAAGGACAGCAAGGAGATTTTTTTTAAATAAGAAAATTTTCAAGCGCGTTAAACGTTTCACTAAAAATAATATATGATAAGGACTTAAAAGTGGAGTACAACTGCTTCAGTTTTTGAAGGAAGAAATAATGGAGAGATCGTTTCTCATAAACAATTGAAAAACCTTTCTTCAATAAATCAAATAAAAGCAGTAGATAACAAGAAAAAACATTCACTTCGGCTGCACCGAAGCGTAAATACACGACACAGTATCATTTTTATAGCATGAGAATAAAAAAAATTTCTTTCTTGTTTTTGAACAGTCAGGTTCGTATAGTAGCTATTAGTAGTAAACGTTCGATTTGAACAAATTTCTGGGAGATTGTAGGGTTACCATGAACAATAATATATGTTAAATTATTTAAAGATAATTTATCAAATAAAAAATTTTTCCAAACAAGAACTAGATATTGAACGGTCAGTTTATATTATTTTTAGATATTATAGCATTACCTCACAACGATTCAAGCCAAATCTCGTGAATATATTTCATCAAATCAGTTTTCTATACAAGAACTTGATTTGGAATGGCCAGTTTGTATGGCAGCTATATGCTATAGTGTTACAATCTGAATGATTTCTTCTGAAATTGTATTTCTGTCTTAAAAAATATTTCGAGCCAAATTTCGTAAAGATATCTTGCTAAATAAAAAAGTTTTTCATATAAAAACTTTATTTTTATCATTCAGTTTGTACGACAGCTATATGCTATAGTGATCCTATCTGAACAATTTCTCGGAAGATTGCACCATTTCTTTAAAGAAAAAAATTAAGCCACATTTCTGGAAGATATCTTATCAAATGAAAAAGTTTTCCATACAAGCATTTTATTCCAATCGTGCAGTTTGTATGACAGCTATATGCTGTAGTGGTCCATTATCGGTCATTTTAAAAAATGAGCAGCTTCTTGGGTAAAAAATGGCGTTTGCAAAATTTCCAATCGATATCTCAAAAACTGAGAGACTATTTCTCGTAAGTATAAACCAACAGAAGGCTGTTTCTAAGTTGACTTAGCTCAACAGGCTGATCATTTATATATATAAATGTGTATATTTTACAAGGTCTCCGATAGTTCAAGTATATAATAAGCAATATGTTTTTTATCCAAATACAGGAATTTTTGTCAAATGAGGAAGTGAACAATGTATTGCTATCTCATGCATAGCGTTGTAACAAATCGTTGCCTACATTTGGGCTAATGTTGAATAATCGAGATGACAAGAACAGAGTGCTAGCAAAATTTATAAAGATATCTCATGTACTTAACATACACGAGTGAGAGAATAAAGTATTCAGCAGAGTATCAACATGTTCGGGTTATGGATATATTGGAAATGGCCATATTAATGGGTTGTCTAATAAGTTTTGCGGTATTTGTATTGATTTTTTTTTATTGAAATTGAAATGAATTTTTGATGACTCATGCCCAGCTCTTGACCGATGCTACGGCTGCTACTATGCCGGTCTCTTTCGACCAATTGAGCGATTTTATCGCAATTTTCGATGATAGGCCTTCCGGAGCGTGGCACATCTTCGACCACCTCTACACCAGAACGAAAACGTTGAAACCATCGTTGTGCGGTGGAAATGGAAACTGTATTGGGTCCATAAACTGCACACATTTTATTGGCGGCTTGAGATGCATTTTTGCCTTTATCGTAGTAGTACTGTAAAATATGCCGTATTTTCTCTTTATTTTGCTCCATGTTTGCGACGCTATAGCTCACGAACGACCTAAAAGAAACGACAATCAATCAAACACGTGTTAGCGCGTGAAATGAGCTTTCCAAAAAGGTATAGCATGACCCGATGCGACGAATAAAACTAGAACTACGCGATTTCGGCGCCAACTAGCGAAAATACCGCAAGACTTTTTTGACAACCTAATATAATGATTGAAAAAATATTTAGTACAAATCATTAATTTCCGTACATTTCTTAATCGAGAACTTCAGCTTTCTGGACTTACTGTGATCTACAGGTTCATTTAACATGACTTGCCTATGGGACCACTGTCTTCTAAAAATAGTGCTTGCTATACTGCACATAGTTCTTGCTTTCGAAACCACTTTGTACTAGGCCTAAGATTGCCACAGTCTTTTACTTATATGTCAGCATCCAAACTTATCACCTATTTTTCAAATTAATTTTCAAAAATAAAATACACGACCCCTACTTTTAGTAAGTAGAATGGTAAACGTAAGCTATTAAGTTTCCTCCCAGAATTTATTGTCGGTAATAAAGGAAACGTTGCCTACTATACATTTACGTTTTCACGAAAAATGTGAACATTTCCAGCTTTCATTTAGTAGTTGGAAACATAAAAGTAAAGTTATTATACGAAAGAAAAATCGTTGCCTACATTTAGGATACAATTATTACTTAAATCATCTATCTACTCCAAGAGAAGAAACCTTTGGTATTTTGCTGATATTTTTAAAACCCATTCTTTAGTTGCTGGAATTCTGAAAGCAAGCTAATAACTTTCTCTACTATAATTTATTTTCGGTCATAAAAAAAACGTTGCCTACATTTAGGATTTCAAAAGAACATCGAGCATTCATGTACTAATTGGAAACCTAAAAGTAAGCAAGCAAGTTTCTCTTTTAGAAGAAAGGATTGCCTACATTTAAGATGGAAACAACGGGAAATCTTTGATATTTTCCTAATATTCTCCGTACCTGCATTCAATAATATTTGTAAATATCCATTATTTTGGGATCTCTTTGATCTTTTTAATAGAAAACGCACTTCGGTTGTTGAAACCCTTTTTACTTCCCTAATATTTCGCCAAAGTTTCACGCACTTCGAAGATTACTTTTGTACTTTATACATTTAAAAAAAAATATACTTAATTAAAATTTAAAAATATATGTAGCCTCATTACCTTAAATGAATGCTTTTCGCTCTATCTGTAACTTAATTAAGGCAATCATTTCGTTGGTATTTTAAATAAAACTTTATTTGCGTTGAATAATTGCTGCTTTAATGATGTACAAGAACATTGTGAATGTGTAAATAAATGGAGCAGATAATATTCCAACGATATCGTTCAACGTACGAGTATATTTGTGGAAAAGAAATTAAGGTTATTAAAAAAGTTTGTATCGAACAATTACGCATTTAATGAATGAACAATGATAAAATGAGACTCATGTTTGTATGAGTACGTGTGTGTCGGAGTGTGAGTGATTGAGTGCGCACTAATGATGAGAGAAAGGATGTGAGTACTATGAGCTAAAGGAGGTGGAGAATTGAGAATACTATGAGGTAAGGGAGGTGGCTAATTGAGAGTGCTTTAGAGAGTTATGGTGAAAATCGGGAAGAAAGAAAAATACTTCTCAAAAATAGCATTAAAAACGAAATGAATCAAAAAAGTAAATGAAAAAGAAGGACTTAAAACCACTAATGATGTAAAAAAATAATAAAACTAGAAGGTCGAAGAAAATATCAAGAAAAACGTAAATTATGAGAAAACAGCAATCAAGCAAGAGTCGCTATATGCTCTACAGAGCATGATATGTTGTTTACGTAATAGTAGGGTTGCGCTCTGTAAAATGATAAGGGGCTCCTCACTTCACCCGTCGATTCGTCAACGGATATATAGAGGTATGGGAAGAGGTTAGAATGATTGCAATGCCATAAATCCAACGTTATTTAAAAACTCGTTATTTTACTACAAGAGCAATAAGAATATAGTATAAGCTTTAAAAACATGTTTGGAAAGTGTGCCTAACTCTGCTTTTTAATTGGATCATTTTACATACCTCATAAATTTTATAAAAATTCATTACTTTTAGGATTTGGGGAACAGAAAATTGTACACTGCAATCCTAAATGTAGGCAATAGATAAAGTTGTTTTCATGTAATATTACAGGCGATGAGTTTCGATAGCGATATCTACGCATATTTGGTGTAAATATTTTACCAGACCCGGGTGTCTTAGAGAAGTAGAGGTCTAATGGAAAGTCTTGTGGTCCATAAAGATTTAATTTTTTTTTTGTTATTAATTTGCAATTTTTTTTGGACGTATGTTGTTAAAGAGGAGTGTGAAGTGGAAATATCCAGGCACTTGCTACTTCATTGTCCAGCGTATGCAAGGCTGAAGTTGAAACATCTAGGCAGTCTCACCTTCAGTAAACCAGGAGACATAGACTAAACTGGCATTAGCCGCCTCAACAAATATGTGATAGGCATTTTGTCGACATGTGAGACTCTTGTGTTTAATTATACAGGAGTTCTACGAAAACAGATATTTTTGGACATGCTCGTGCCAATTTCGATCCCACATTCATGGAGAACATAATAACTGCCGATGAAAAATGGGTTTCTGAGTTTGACATGCAAACAAGTTAACAATCAACGGAATGAAGGGAAAAAAACAAGCCGAAACCAAAAAAAATAAGCACGCCAAAGCCGCTCAAAGATCAAGGGATGCTCTTTGTTTTTTTTCGATATTCGTGGTTTGGTTCGTCATGAATTCGTTTCGAAGGGGCAGACGGTCAATAAGGAGTTCTAGTTGACCGTTTTGACACGTTTGCGTGAGAGCAACCTTCGAAAATGGCCGGAATTGTGGAATAACAGTTCATAGTTCATCGCATCGATAGGCAATTTAAAGCTAAAAACGCAATGAATACCATCGATCAACCACCGTATTCACCAGATTTGGCTCCGTGTGATTTTGTGTTGTTCCCCAAACTGAACTTGCCGCTCAGTGGAACGCGTTTAAAATCGATTTGGAGAGATAAAACAATTTTCGTTGAAGGAGCTGAAGGCCATCCCAAAAAGTGTTTATGAAAAGAGTTTCGAGGAAAATTTTTGGCATTAGTGTATTACACATGGTGTAATAACTTTGAAGGCAACAAAATAAAAATTTATGATCAATTAAATATTTTGAGTTTTATTTACAACTTCAGGGTACTTTTTTGACGCAATGTATGTGAATTCTAAGATTAATTTGAATCTACAGGTACTCTTAACATATACCTGGGAATACTGCGATTCTAAATAACCGGATGTATTGCAAAAGATAACTTCCCCTGGAGCAAACGAGTGATTTAAGCTCAAGAGGAAAAGCCTATATGAATTACATTTTATTGCTTAAAAGTTATTAATGCTGCATGGCTGTCACTCCATGAGGATTTTACCGACACATGCGCCTATATGCTTACACTTGACCTATGTAAATACATATTCAGCAATTTGCTCTCTTTCAACAATTATACAATCACTTCCGTTTCAATGCATTTTTAATTAAATTCAATTTGCCAAAGACAAATTCGACAATAATCCGCCACCATACTGCATAACAAATGCAAGAGTTAATGCAGTTAAAGCAACAAAGTGACACAAGGACAAGAGAATTGATGATGCTGTTGTTTTTGTTGTTGCTGCTGCTGCTGCTGCTGTTAATGAAGGCTTATTCCCATATCCGTGAATAAGGATGCGGAAACGGAAGAGCGCAGCGTTGAACGACAATCTTTGTGTTGCATACAAAAGGCTAATCAAAAGTGCAGACCATTTGGGTATAAGCGAAGCCGAGCACTAACTGTACAACTACAAAAAGTACGCTCGAACGGGCTGTGGGCATATGCGCTTTTAGGTATGCATGGCATTTTGGGCAACTACCTCGGCGCATACTTATAAGTGATATATAGATTATGCATACGAGCGTTAGTTAAAGTGGGCACTTTAGACAAGCTTGCAGATTTATCCACTTAGTAGCTGAACGTGGATGTAAATATACATACATATATGTACATATGTAAGTACATACATACGTGACACTATCTATGTGGCAACGACATAGTGAGCATTAACACGTGCAAGATAATACTGCTGACAGCGAGTGCATAAAACAAACGAGCGGGCATGCAGATTAGCGGAAATAGTGAAGAGTTAAGTACGGTGGACTCTCAGTGGGTGTGTTGCTCGTGTAACAAATTTCACGCTGTAGCATTCTGCTGCTGTTCTAGAGCCACACGTGTTTGCTGTCAGCTCTAAAATGCAGATAAGGCAAATACTGTGATGAAAATTTGCTAAAACACGTAATTTTATTTATACAAATAGGCAGCGAATGTACGGAATACAATGTTGAACCACTATTTACTTTTCGGGATTACGGGATTTTAAGTAAAATATTTCGGGATTTCAAAAATTTCAGATAAATACTGGAATGTAATTCATATGCGAATTTATTATTATTAATATTGCATTTTTCATTTAATTTTTAATGATTTCTGGATCTAAAAATTTGTAGTACGAGATCCTGAAAATTTACATTCTCAAACAATTTTCTATTGGAGTTTGTCCTCAAAATTGCATTAATATTGTATTCTTCAAGCGATTACTTATAAAACAGTGTTTTACAACTGTCGGAATTAAAAAATTTATAGTACGGGATCCCGAAAATTTATATCCTCAAATTTTTTTTTAGATATTCACTTTAAACTTGCATTAATATTACATTATTCAATATATTCTTTTATGTTTAATAATTTTTGCGTTTTAAAACATTTAAGTTCGGGATCCCGAAAATTTATATTCTCAGAGAATTTTCTTCTCGAGATTCACCATAAAGCTGCATTTATATTGCATTCTCAACCGATTACTATTTTATATGTTTAATAATTTTCGGGTTTAAAAAAATTTAAGTTCGGGATCCCGAAAATGTATATTCTCAGACAATTTTCTTCTCGAGATTCACCTTAAAACTGCATTAATATTGCATTCTCAACGGATTATTATTTTATATGTTTAATAATTTTCGGATTTCAAAAAAATTTAAGTTAGGAATCCCGAAAATATATTCTCATAAAAATTTATGTTTCCGCTTGGCCCATAAACTGCATCCACGTTGTTCAGATTGCTCTTTTATATGTCGTGTGATTTTCTGGATTTAAAATTTGAAGTTCGAAATTCTAAAAAAAATTTGAACAAGCCCGATAATTTTTAAAAATTAATAATGATAATAATTTTTAATAATACCGTATTTATTCCGAAAAATCATTTCTAGTATACATATAAGTTACAATTTAATATTTCGGGATCCGAAATTCGCCGGCAAAATATTATTACAAAAGCTTATTAATAAGACTCATACACCTACTACCAGTAGTATTGGTCTCCGGTAATCTTTCATATTTTACCATTTGAATATTTGAAGGTTGGGATCCCGAAAAAATGTTATTAATATTAAAAGAACTCATTCATTTACCACGAAAACTCTTCGTATCTTCTTTCCGATATAAATTTATGGCACAACCATTTTCTTCCCACTTTGAACTCAAAAACTCCACGTATCCTGTGCTCATTTCAACAAGCAATCTTACTATTTTTCTCCACTGCTGTCCCACTCGTTATGCCTTCTGTAGATTAGCAGAAGCATTTTAATTTTGGTTGTTTGCACAAAATTATTAGAGTGCAGCTGTTTCCACATGTGCCTTAGTAGCTCACACACACACGAGAATATCACCCGATGATTTGAAAATTAAATATTTTTGGCAATCACACTTAAGCAATTATGAATGCAAACACATGTAGTGTCAGCATACTTTGTATTACATAAGTAAGTGCAGGGATTACACAAACGATTTCCTTCATGCCGACATCATATGCTTTCAGTTGAGGATTTGGCTTAGATAAATACAAAGTAAGCGATATGTAAACTAGCAAATTTTGGTAATTAGAAGTGAAGTGGTAAGATAAGTGTATTATTAATGGGGGTTCAGTGAAATTATGATTGTGTACAACAAAGTTAACAGTTGCACTAAAGCCGAGATTGTAGAAATAATTGTATAGTAGTTAGTTCAAGGAAGCGATGAACAAAACATATGCTGAAATGAGAGCTAAGGTTTATCGTTCAGAGACAACTGTGGTCTCGCATATATTTATTAATATTAATCATCAAATCAGTTGTTTCAAAGTTAGTCGATTTACAGGGTATATCTCTCTAACTAAATACCATTTTATTAAGAGATTGGAGAAAGAGATTACATACCATTTATACAAAAACACTAACAGATGGTCCACAACACAATGAAATTGATTACTATAATTCTTAATTTGAGTAAACCAGATCAATGAATTATTACGCCAATCCGACAGGGAGTACTTTAAAGCTATCTGCTCGACTTCGCTGTCTCTTGTTGAGAGAAAAATCTTAATCGTCTATACCAGCTCTTATTGAGGACCCTTGATATCGCATATCGCATTTCCCAATTCAATGCCTGCTTCCTAACCATCACACTTTCGAGCTCTTTTAAATATTATAGATCAAAACTATGCCGGAAAGAGGTCTTTAAATGTATGGCTTTCGAACCTCTGCGAATATGAAATTTTTGTAGTAGTGCCATTGTCTAGAAGTGGGGTTCGCATATAGTATATTGGCTCAACACAAGTGTCATCCGTCCCAATGATTTGCTGAAAGGTACTAACTAATAAAAAGTGCCGCAATGAAACAGCGGACCTGGTTTTATGGGGTAAACAGACGCTATAAAAACTACCTCAACAAAGGCTGTAGAGATCATCCGCGATATCCGCGATATCAAAAGAAGTGCGATGAAATGAAAGTCTGTCGAGAGTTTTATGGCATTAGAGCGAGGTTCAACGTCACTACGCGCAGTGTATAATAATCGATATTCTTGCTGAACTCGGGCTAGCGGCAATACGACCAAAAAACGGTTTCAATGGTAAGTTAAACACAACGTTCTTCTTTCCCAGTAGAGAAGAATAGACTAGTGGTTTTGTGATGAACAGTTCCAATGGTGAAATTTATGTTTTGATCGTTGGATCAAAGGGTGAAAGAAGATCAGGAGCAAGTTTCTACTGTAGTAATACACAGAATGTAGCTTCAAACGAAATCGTTTTTTAGGCCGTAATTGTTTACATAACAATAATTGAGCTTCTGTTCTAACCAGCAAATTTAACAACTTTCTAGTGGATAGCTAAGTTGCAATTGAGACTAACCGCGGCTCCTACGCTAAGTGTCCCTGCGTTGGGTAATACGAGTAGGCAATAACTAGACATTCAGTGAAATGCGCGGTAAAAAATTATCTGGGTACATAGTCATACAAGAGTAGGAGGAAATGAAAAGGCAGCCGAGTTGGTCAGCTGGGGACAGCTTCGGAATGCAATTGTTTGTCCCAAACTGCTCTAGACCATTCAGTCCTTTCAAGGGTTAATTGAAGCAATTGTCTCTAGAGAAATACCGATTGGTCTTGGAAAACTAGCAACCAGGGCATACCAGAAAATCACATCGACGTAGTGTTGATGGCGGTCAGGCCAAATAGATTATACTTTCAGTTAGTATGAAAGTAAGTTACATTATATGGATCATCACAGAGCTTCGAGTTTGTAGATCACAACTTCAGAAACTTGGTAAAGTGCAGCAGAACACGACGCATGCGCGAAGGATGATGAGTCGTAAGAACATTACCTTTTAGCGGGTTGAGACGGCATATCTTCCACGGCTCGAAATGTTCCAACTTAAAATACATTGGTAAGTTGGAGATGATAAATTTCAGTTATGTCATCCAATCCACTGTAGTGCTGAATAAGGCTAAATAGCTCATAAAGTCAGGTGTTCCCGGGCCTGCTTTTTAACGAGTAAATCAAGCTAAAGTAAGTGAACTATCTAATAGCTGTCGTAGCCCTTACAAAAATGATTAGAGCATGACAAACCACGCCACTAATGAAAAGTTGAAAAGGGTCTTTGCAGTATAGTAAACAAGTTCAGGGGTTTCCAATAAGAGTGATAAGATTTCTAAAAAAAAAAAAAAACACAAATTGTTGAGGAAATTCAAATGTTTTTTATGTTTTTTAATGTTAAGTACAGCCGATGCAATTAAATTCTGAATATAACATCATTCAAATGGCCTCCACGATTTTCGTTGAAAAGATCCGTGAAAAGAGGATCGACACACATCATCTCTTCGTCGATTTCAAAGCTGCCTTTCCTTTTGCAGCACGAAAAGGAGCTGCCTTAATGCCGCGATGTCTGAATTAGGTATCCCCGCAAAACTAATACGGCTGCGTAGGCTGACGTTTAATGACACCAAAAGCTCCGTCAGGACCGAAAAGGACCCCTCTGAGCCATTGGATACCAAACGAGATTTCAGACAAGGCGACTCCCTATCGTGCGACTTTTTCAATCTGCTGCTGGAGAAAATAATTCGAGCTGAAGAACTGATTCGAGCAGGTACAATTTTTTATAAGAGTGTACAGCTGCTGGCGTATGTCGATGATATTGATATCATCTGTCTCAACACCCGCGCCGTTAGTTGTGCTTTCTCCAGATTGGACTAGGAAGCAAAGCAAATGGGTCTGGCAGTGAACCAGGCAAGACGAAATATATCCTGTCATCAAACAAACAGTCGTCGCACTCGCGACTTGACTTTCACGTCACTTTTGACAGTCATAACTTCGAAGTTGTAGATAATGTCGTCTATCTTCGAAGCAGTATTAACAGCAAAAACAATGTCAACCTCTAAATCTACTTAGAAATCATATAAAACCCGGTATACTCTTTTACAACTTTTAAATTTGAGGAATAAATAATAAAAATTTCTTGAGCAATTTTGCGGTCAATAAAATTAGAACACTTTAAGCTCATAATTCTTTAAACTATACATATATTTTTCAACCGTACAATAATAACTAATTCACATATTATACTTTTTATATGAAATTTTGTGTTCCTTAACAGCTAAGACTACGCTTAAACCTGCACTTACAACTGTTATTACATTCAAGCAATATTTTCTTGTGGCACTTGAACATTTTAGAAAACTGTAGTAACCTGAAAGTACCAACGAATGAATAAAAAAACTAAAGAAAAATACAAAACTGAAAGAAAATATTGCCAGGACGATGTAATAGTTTCATTTCTCGAGCAAACTGCGTTGACACCATGAATGCAATGGACGCAAGTTAAGCCAAGCATACAGAGGAGATAACTCGCTTATGAGTGGAAATAAACTTACACCAATACAATAAACTCGCTGGAACGACTCACTAACACACACACACATACACATAAACACACATTTATTTATGGTTAGTTACAGAGTTGCAGAGTTTATAAGTTCAACTGCTGTGCATACAGTGTTGCATATAAATACATATGCATGTATGTGTGTGTGTGAATGCATATGTGTGTCAGTTTGTAAAGTGTGAAATTTCTAAGCGAAAGGGACTTCATAAACCACTCTATACAGCAGCGACAGGATATTGCGACTGTATGCGCTAATCTCCACACATCCACTGGCGGACACAGCAATATACATATGTATATGTGTGTGTGCGCTTGTATGGGGCGAAAGGAAGCAATTAAAGTCAAATGTAAACTTAATTGAAAAGGTTGAATTGTACGGATGCACAAAGTGAAGCTTGTGTACGCGCTTACATACAGACGTACATACATACATACATACATACGTACATACATAAGTAACAAATGCATAACTGTATGTAAGCATGAATATGTGCAAGTAATATGTATGTGTGGCAGGTGTGTGTCCAAAGGCCGAGTGTCGAAAGTGTACACATACAAGGTGTACGCTTTCTTTATTATGATTTATTTCCGTTTATTTGATTATGAATGTGCGCTGAGGTGGTTAAGAGTAATTTGTGTTGAAAGCATTTAAGTTGCAGTGAATTAAGTCAAGTGCTGTTACATGACATGCATACATACAAACAGACATACAGACATACATACATATGCCAGACACATGTCAATGCAAGAAAGTAGAAGAAAATACTTGAAAATTGAGCACAAAAAATATTGAAATCGCTAATATTTCGATATTAAGCAGAGAACTTATGAGAATTATAGCATTTGGGATGATTAAAATTTAAGAAAAAATCGATTTTTGTTGCTTAGCATTAACGTTTGAAGTATGTTGGGTTAGGTTAGGTTCGTCTGGTAGCGCAATCTTGCGGGACAAGTCCACAAGAGATGCTCCATTGTTTCTCTCATGCCTTACTCTAGACATTTCCTGCAGTCTTCGTGATCCGTTAGCCCTATTCCGCGGACGTGTGTCAGTGACCAGTTATTATTCCGATCATGTACAATTCTAAATGTAAATTCTCCTACACACAGTAGTCGTTCCGAGGTCTATAGGTTCTTCGTTTAGTACCAGTTCAAGAGCAGCCCTTGGAGTTGGTCTTAAATCTGCCGTTATGCACAGCGCAACGAGCCTCTGAATTGGCTTCCGTTAGGCAGGTTTTCGTACGCCTGTCCACCATACTACTGCACCGTACAGCTGAATTGGTCCTACAATAGCTGTACATGAGAGAGGGAGAGAGCTGTACATGCGAGTTATGCTTTTATATTTTATGCTTTCTTGTGAACACAAGCCGTTCGGTTTTCTCCAAGTTCAACCCCATACTCGCTTGCGATGCCCAATTCTGGACTGTATTGAAAGTGGTGGTCATAAGACTGCTAATAGTCTGTATACATCTACCCGATATTAAGATGGCAATGTTGTCAGCTATGCTACTATCTTAAGGGCTTTGCCGACAAAGTCCCAAAGTAATGTTCATAGAAACGGAGATAGCACTCCAGCTTTCGGAGTATCTCTACAGACATCCTTGGTCATTCTAGCGTGGTTCCATTCTGCTCTTATCCTACTTGAGGTCAAGAGGCTTCTGATCCGACATTATATAGCAGGATAAACACCCATTGACTGGATATCAATCAGAATAGATTCCGTTGAGACGTTGTTGAATGCTCCAGAAATGTCCAGGAATAATCAAACATTTGAAGTAAGTCCGACAAATGCTTTCCGAGTTAGTCGATAATTAGCAAAGGGCATTCCAACGTACATAAATTGAGCGTAAAACTTCAAAAGCGTTAAATGCGCAGTGCGGGACAAGTTTACAAGAGATGCTCCATTGTTTCTTTGGTGCCTTATTGATCTGGAAGATGTACTTAGTTTTGGCCTCCATTTTAGTTGAGCGATTTCACCAAAGCTTAACACCCTCCAGTCGCTAGGCGGCACGTCCGGATTCTGTCGTTATAGTAGCCACAGAGCATGTTCTACGTTCGCCACGCGAGGCACCGATGGAATATTGCTGCGGTCCACCGCCTCTTGTCTCGCTTCTTACCACAAGTTTGCAAGCTTCTGACTACTTTACATAGTCATGTTAGCGTCGGGTCGCGGTTGCATTTCAAGATTTTAACTCCGCTAAGCCATCCTGCTCAATCAAATGACGGCATGGGTTAGCTTGGTTTGGCGTCCATTCTCGAGAAGAAGACTCCCAATAGTTTCATTTCACTATTTTCTACCGCTCCTATGGCATTTGTTCCAGCGGGTTACTGGGATCTAAGAGCGCGACGGTCAAGCGCCGTTTCGCAATCTAATTGGCTGATGCCGCTGCCTTGGATGTTGTCCGTTTGTCGTTCGCGTGCTTGACATCTAGCTTCTCTGCTACGTCCCGGCATTTCTTCCTATTCAAGGGAATAGGACGCTCTCCGTCAAACAATACCTCTTTCCAGCGATATGTTCCTCAATGCGATTGGCTTACAATGGATCCGAGGACTTATACCTTCTACGAGTAGCAAAGTGTGCTCGGCTGCTCTTCACCTCCTCTCTGGCCCAAGCCACCAGTTTCAATTCCTCTTACTTCAGGTTTCACTTTCCTTCGAGTCGGTTGCATATTCCGACCACCGTCTTGTACCTCACTTTTGCCTAAAACCCCTCCTAGCTTGGTTTCTTCCGGGACTCTCTCTTGTTGCCAGAGTTGGAACCCTCGGTCATCTGTTCAGGAGAGCGAAGAGGTTCAATCAAAAAAAAAACATGTTTTCGTCTTCATTTACATGTGTCAGATTCGGTAAGATTGAAGCTGTCAAACCACTTTTAAGCACAACCTTGCTGCATTATAAGTGAGAGACCTAAATCGTTTCTTAATCACCGATAATCTTCGAGACGAAACGTGTTACTAAAGATGCGAATTGAACTCACCGTTGCAACATCAACTCTTCTGCGTTATAAACTGCTTCTAGCAGTCAGAAAAGTAATATAGTCTTTGCTTGAGAAAGCTCCATTATATGGCTCTTCGAATGCTAGTATCGGCTAAACTGCGGATCGAGAACGATAGATGTCTAGAAAGTGTGACTTTTCATTGACAGTAATTCGTTTCTCAATAAACTTCTCAGTCTGCTTGACTTAGTATTGCTTGAGCACGTGTCAAAGACAGGCAGCAACAAAGAGAAAAGAAGTCAGATTTCAAAATTTACCTTCAATAAAGACGAATATGTGAATGGTGTTTATGGCCCTGGTTCATCAATACCCGTCTGATATTTTTTGAAAGCCAATTGTCGAAAATTTTAATCCTTGCCTCGTTAGATCAGGTACTAAACATTACACAAAAAACTGTTTGGAATTATTGAAATGAGGAGGGATACAAAGAGAAGCTCGATATATGGTTGACCCGAATTAAGACAAACAAACATCATCGGCGGATTTTCCGTCTGGGTGTCGCAGTTTAATCGCAACAAAATCGATTTATTTCCGAAGCTGTTGGTTATTGCTGATTATAAGTAGGTCACTTACAAATTCAAGCAAAACCATCCATGGTCTAAAGCGGCGCCTGTACTTTCAAGTAATGAACAGTCTGAAGGCAGGAATCGTCCAGAAGCGCCCAGCTTTGGCCGATAGTAGAGCAACTGTGCTCCAAAAGGACAACACCAGGCTACAAACATGGATAGTGACACGACAGACGCTTTGTGAGCTTGGTTGGGAGTTTATTATGCATCCACCTTATAGATCGCACCTGGCACCAAGGGATTACTAATTTATTGTTGTGTATTACGAATGATTTTGATGGGGAAAATTCCCCACAAAGCTTGAGATATACAGGGTCCGGCACTCGGAGTGCCAATTAAAAAAGCCATAAATTCGGTTTGGAAAATTATTTTTATTTATTTTGAAGTACAAAATGTGTGAAAATAATCACAAATTCAGGACCAATTCACTTTTGCTCGATATGGCCTTAACTATGGCCTTGAGACGGTCAAAAAACGAATCGCAAGCTGCCCGAATGTGACTTGCCGGTATTTTGGCCCACTCACGGACAATGGCTTTCTTGAGCATCTCGAGGCTGGTGTATATTTTACTTCGAACCTTGCTCTCCAAAATGGCCCAGAGAGAATAATCCATTGGATTCGCATCTGGTGAATTCGAGAGCCATTGTGTGGTCGTAATGAAGTTCGGAACGTTGTTTTTCAGCCATTCTTGGTTCACTCGCGCTTTGTGCGACGGTGCTGAGTCTTGTGGAAACGTCCATGGTTTGCGGCCGAAATGTTTGTTTGCCCACGGCTTCAAAGTAGCCTCCAGAACACTTTCCCGATAATATGTCGCATTTACTTTGACGCCAGGCTCGATGAAAACAATTCGAGAGCGCCCATCTGCGGTGACAGCGGCCCAAACCATTATTTGTAGCGGGTGCTGCCTCCTGGTGGCCAACCGATGACTTAGTTTCTCGTATGAACGGTCGGTCAAGTAAACCTTATCAATTTGAGAGTTTACGAATTGCTCAATTGGAAAAATTTTTTCGTCAGAAATTTTGGAAAGTTTTACTTTTTTATAATCTGAGAAACATCCGCTGGGATAGTGCCGATTGTGGGATTGTTGCCTTCAAAGCAAAACATGTAGATATCTGAGAAAATTTTACACCTCTCTAACGATTAAAATCCGCACTAAAGCACCGGATTTAAGTTGAAAATGCAAGTTTACTTTAAACTATCGTTGCGTTAGTATACACTGCTTGCCACGTGCAATGAAAATTCCGATCAATGCGCACAAATTTCAGAGCATACTCAACACACCATAATTTTGTGGGTTAGACTTGTTAGAGCCAATTAACATTTTCCACGCTTTTTTTGTTGGTTTTTCGCCTTTTACGAGTATAGTACATCATGTTTTTTATTATTGAACCCACAACATGGTGAACACACTTCGGTGCCGTGCCGCATGCAACCTGCCACTTCATGAGAGTGAAGCACACGCGCATACACACACACCGGCAACGCGGCTGCCAACAATGTGTCAAATAAACGTACAACACTAGAAAGCCGAAACAACGGCGGGGTAAGATAAGGAGCGCTGCTGAAAAAGGGCACAGAGAGCGAGAGAGAGGGAGGAGTGCGCGAGCGGCAGGAATGCATGAAGTTTGACAGCGTGCTTCAAAGCGCTGCAACATATTAAAATATATTTTAACACACATTCAGATGAGTTTGTGTGTGTGTGTGTGTGTGATATTTTTATAACATGTGAATGAGCGTGTCTGCTGTTGTTGTTGTTGGCAAATGTGAAAATGCACTTCATGTGACGAGGCATAGGAAAATTACATATGCGAGCGCACAGCGGAGACCGGCAGTGTACCGAGGTGAAGTTGAGTGTGACAGTTGAGTGAAGTGGCGCGTTGTAAACGTCACACGCGATTAAAATGATGACGATGTTGATGATGGTGATGATGATGATTTTGGTGCAGGTGGCATGCCATAACGGAGGTGGGTGCAAAACACCAACCAGAAGCAGGACATAAATAAACGCAAAGGCATGCAGAGCATGAGTGTGTGTTTGTGTGTGGGAATGAGGGAGCGGAAGTGAGGCTACTGCTATGTTTGTTTATTTTTACAACTGCTCGCCGGTGTCTGTAACGGTTTATACTATAAACAAATTTTCAACACTTGCCTTTTTTTGTATGCCAGGCAAGCGGTGGATGCATGCAGTGACGGGTGGGGAGCACATAAAACTGAAGCTTTAAAAAAAAAATATAAATATGGTAAAGGAAATGATGGGAGATATGCAAAAGAAAACATTTAACTTAACTGTCAACGCTTGTCGCCTACAGGTAGGCTACAGTGAAAATGCTTTTAAGAATATGTTCGTTTTTTTTGTAGAATTTGTAATTTATAGGTAAGTATACATACATACATATATAGTGAAGAAAAAATTTTTTAATCTACTAGAAAACGAGAAGATATCAGAGGGTTGCCACTTTGAAGGACTTTACAACATAATTGAGAGTTTTTCAAAAGATTTCATTTAAAAATATTTATGTATATAAAAATAAGTCAATTCCGTCACTGAAAGTAAGAAAAAATTACAACAACAATAAAACAAAAACCACATACACTACCATAATTGAGAGTTTTCCAAGTTATTTCATACAAAGAAAATATATTTATAGAATAAATGAATTTTATCCCTGAAAATAACAGAAAAATTACAACAACAATGAACCAAAAACAACAAACACAAAATCTGCTATAAAAAAGCTTGGAATAAACTAGACAATTGTCAATACAAGCTCGAAACAAAAACCACAATAACAACAAACACAGAAACTACAGAAACAATGCAACAACAACAAAAAACTACAATTAGCAATTAGAAACACCAGACACTTAAAACAACAAAAGCTGTAGCAGTATAAGCACTTCTACTAAAAACAATAAAAATAATGACAAGAACATAACAAAAACAACAACAAGAAAATAACAAAACCAACAACAGCAAAATGACAAAAACAACACTAATAAAAAACAAAAACTACAACAAATAACAAAAACAACAGCAAGAAAATAACAAAAACCACACTAATAAAAAACAAAAACAAAAAAATGACGAAACCAACAGCAACAAAATAACAAAAGCGACTCTAACAAAAAGAACAACAACAAAAAGAAAGTAACAAAAACAACAGTAAGAAAATAATAAAAGCAACAACAAGAAAATAACAAAATAAGAAATGTTGACAAAACCAAAAATCACCAAAGCAGCTTGAAATGGAAATTTAAAATAACAATTTTCTACTATTTTTTCGATAAAATATTTCAACTTTTCTTACACCTCCGACATTTTGGCAAACATTTAACTAATGCTATAAAGGTAAACTAGTTTGTAGTGATAGTCGTCCGTAGAAATCAAGTAGTTAAAACCTTCTTCCGATGTCAGACACTGTAATCGCTATTCTTTATCATAAACCAAAATAACAAGAAAAGCGCTAACTTCGATTGCACCGTGGAATATCAACCAAGTACCGATGCATTGTGTAACAATCTATGCCAAATTTGAAGAATATATCTCGTCAAATAAAAGAAGTACTCCATATACGAACTTAGGTGTGATAGTTATGTTTGTATGACAGCTATACAATATACTGATCCGATCAGAACAGTTTCTTTGGAGTCAGTAGCTTTAACTTGGAAAATAATCTGTGCTAAATTTCATTAAGATATTTTATCAAATAAAAATGTTTTATATTCAAAAACTGCAATTTCATGGCTCACTTTGTATGACAACTATATGCTATAGTGATCCGATTTGAACAAATTTGTCGAAAATTGTAGTAAGGCCTTGAATAATAATCTGTGCTAAATTTCGTGAAGATATCTTCTCAAATAAAAAGATTTTCCTCACAAGAACTTCACTTTGGTCCGATCTGAAAATTTTCCTCAGATATTGTAGGGTTGCCTTAAAAAATAGTATGAACCGAATTTCGTGAAGATACCTCGTTAAATAAAAAAGTTTTTCATACAAGGACTTGAGTTTGATCGGTCAGTTTGCATGACAGTTATATGCTAAAGTTGTCCAATAACAGTGGTTCCGTCAAATTAGCAAGTTACTGGTGAAAAAAGACGTGCGCAACATTTCAGAACTACATATATCGCTGGGGCACTAGTTCGGCTATATACAAGTTCGCGAATATGCCAACTATTTTAAATGGTCTCCGACGTTTCCTTTTGAGTGATACAAACTTCGTAATAATCTTAATGCACACAGTGAAGGCACTAAAGAGAAAAATTCGATTCCTGTTGCCATACTTCCAAAATATATTCTCAAAGTCTGGTCTTCTATGAGAAACTTAGACTGTTCTAACCACTTAAAGAATGTAATAAAAGCTATTCGTTTTCTCGTAGAAATTGATTCAACAGCTATTGGGTTTTTTCATGTTTTACTTGTTAAGAAAATAGGGAAGCAGCAAGTAAGTATCTAGCTGTCTGCAACAATAATGAATTATTTCATAAGTCCGATGAGAATTACACATGAGTGCTTATATTGAGTGAAATATAGTGATTATGCTATATTTTTAGCACAAATTTAAAAAGTACTATTATTGCTACTCAAATGAAGTTGATAAACTAGCCTGACATGCAACGGATTAAAGAAAAATCTTAACAAGAACGCCTCGATTTCGTCGATATTAGAGAGATAGCAAGTATGTTTTTCAAATACACCTCTTAAGAAGCGACTCAACACATTTCGATTAATGTTTTGGGTGTGAAGCTTGTCAAGTCCAAATTCGTACTAAAGGACCTGAATCTGTTGCAAGAACTATGTCGAGTGGAGGTCGCAAAAAAGATGGTTGGCAACGTAGTTGATTGCTCGACATGCACCAAATGCATAGCTACTGGTGACGAAACGTGGGTTTATAAATATGACATAGAAACTGTCAGTCAAAAAATCTAGCGAATGAAACCGAAAAAACAAAAACTCACTGAAGAAACGGAAACCGATTCTAGCCGAGACTTACATACGACAATTAATTAAAAATTGGTTTAGCTCTTTGCATAATTGTATTAGTTCAGCTGTTTAACATATGTGACCTGGTCTACGGAAATGGGGCTTAGGTGTCAAAAAAAAGGAGAACAATTAATGAGATAACGAGAAACTGAGGATTATTTTTAACAGCTTTTCCCAGAAAACTAGTTTTCGCACGTTAGCTCCCTTTTCGTAGACCAGGTCACATATTTTGAAGGCGGCAATAAAGAATTGTACTAAACTACCTAATTTTTCAGTCAGTCCGGGTCAAATTTGATCAGATGGCTAATATTCAAAATCATATCTGAGATACATATGTATATATGAACAGTATTTAGAATTGTCTAAAACTACCTAATTTTTTAGTAAGTCCGGGTCAAATATGATCAGATGGATTTCAAACAAGGCCAAGCTTTTAAGATAAATACTTCCAAATATTCTCATAAAAATGGCATCGTTTCCTTAGAGACTCAGAAAATGGTAAACTTGGGATACAGAGTATATATAGAAAAATAGAAAAAAATACTCAGTAACAACTGTCTACAGCACCAAAATCTTTTATTGTTTTTTTTTTTTTGTTTCCAGATCACAATACGTATTTCAAATTCTCCGCACGTCTCGCTCTGCAATCAGACAATGTGAGCCAGCAAGCGAGCGTCTTAAATGCTTAAATGCCGTCAGTCACCATTCAGAGCCATTAAATTATTACTCAACGCATGAGATACGTGCGCGCATACACCACGCATACAAGCATACATTTAGGCGCCAACTGCTTAATTTTTTATGAGAATGTTACATTTTTTGTACGAAACAATCACGGACAGCTCCTCTGAAATTATAAATGCATATTTAAAAGCGACTGTCAGTCAGCTACGGCTACACTTTGTCATATTAAACTTTTACGAAGTCACATACGCGCACAAACCGCTGCATATGCGCTGCATATATATTTGCTACCTACTTATAGGCGCACAACAGTCACTTATAAACACCTCACACGTACTAATTTATCATTACTGGCGCATACATACACACAAAAATATATTATATATGCTGGCTTGTCCACATCCTGCCAAAAGGAAATGTTTGTTTTTAGGCGTTTTGCCATGGCGCGCCGACGTACAACAGCATGCATGTAATATAATGAAAAAAGAAAATGCCTACAGCATCGCGCGCCTACAAAAGACAAAGTTTCAACAACTTCATTTCATAAAGGCTCACAGGCAGATAAAAATTAAAAAAAGCTGAAAAGCGAGAAAAGTATGTTTGTGTATTTGAGTGTGTGTGTGTATGTTTATATATGTGTGTGCTTGAGTTTGAGTATGTTTAATATGTGCCAGCATGTATGCAGCTGCCAGCAGTTTGAGTATGGAGTAAATAAAAGCCACACAACATTATTGCGTAGCATATGCAAAGGCGTTGGTGTCGTGTATGGCGTATGCGTATGGGCATGGTGCGCACAGGCACACATTTTCGCTGCCGACAAAAAATTTGACGTGGCAAACAATTTAAAAAGTTAGTTTGTCAGAAACAAAACGCCAGCGCACACACGGCCTGTTATTAAACAGACTTTCACGATATTACTTTCGGGTTGGGTTCGTCCTTTTTTATACCCAGAACAGAGTATAGGCATACTAGTCACTCAGTTTTTGAGATATCGATCTGAAATTTTGCACACGTTCTTTTCTCCTAAAAAATTTGCTGCTGTGCCGAAATCGCCAATATAAGACTACTATAACATATAGCTGCCATACAAACTGAACAATCGGAATCTAGTGCTTGTAAGAAAAACTTTTTTATTTAAGAAGATATCTTCACGAAATTCCACACAGACTATTTTCTAAGAGAGCACTATAATATCTGAAGAAATTTTCCGGATCGGTGCACTATAGCAAATAGCTTCCATACAAACTGAACAATCAGAATCAAGTGTTTGTATGGAAAGTCTCTCAATTTGTCGAGATATCTTTGAGAAATTTGGCATGGATTTTTTTCTGAGACAGCGCCACAATATCTGAAGAAATTTTACAGATCGGTGCACTGTAGCATATAGCTTCCATACAAACTAAACGGTAAAACCCAAGTTCTTACAAGGAAAACTTTTTTATTTGAAAAGTTAACTTCACGAAATTCGACTAACGTTACTTTCTAAGACAACGCCACACTATCTGAAGAAATCTTCCAGATTGGTTCACTCTATCTTACGAGTATAATTGCCATACAAACTGAACAATAGGAATGAAGTGCTTGTAAGGAAACTTCATGATTTATGAAGGACATATTAGCTTCGTTGCAGGCGAAACTAAGATTCTTTCTTATTTTTATTTTTATTATTCCGTATTTGATTTCGTTTTTGTGCAAGAGAAAGAGTTCATCTCGCATAAAGAAAGAAAGCTCACATTTTTTGATTAACTTTTTTCGCAACTTATATCCATAGAATTTTTTTGCAGCTAACACTTAACACTTTTAAAGCAGTCCACAAAAGCAAAATTCCAGCGTGCATTTCAGCTTTGTAATGCTTTATTATGTAGCGCTCAAAAGCATGCCAATACCGAAAAGCAGAAAAAGTAAAACAAAACAGGTTGTTAAGCTCGCCACAAATAAGCAATCCATCCACAAAAGTAACCTCCAAAACCAAAAATCATTGATTTTGCCAAAAAAAAAATTGCATTAAATCAACGAATGCATGTGTCTGCGCATAAAAGTATGCTATGAAAATATTTTTATTTAACATTTGTTGCTTTGCTTTTAGTTTATGTTGCGAAAGTATTGCGGCGAAGCATAACTGCAACGGAATTTTGTGGTTGAGATAGTATAACTAGCATGTTAACAACTATGCGCCTAAAAATATACATCACTGTAGAAAAACTCCTATAATTTCATGTGTTTGCAAACTATTTGTGTGTGGGCTAACACAGATGTGCCCACTCACTTTATTCAGTTAGAAATTAAAATAAAATCGCACTGAAAAGTTTATATTATTATACCAGAGATCACTACAGATCAGATTCAGACTAGGTTAGGTTAAATCGTCGAGCCTAACAGGGATTTCATTTGGACAGCTAAGAACACATCTCCATTATGGCAGCTGGAACTCTACGTCATAAACTCATAAACGTCCTCATAATTCGACAAAGCGCTGGAGCAGACCACAAAAATATTGAGACGGCTAATGTCAGTTTCGGCTGTCTCCTGGTTCGCCAAAGGTATGACTGCCGAGATCATTCAACCGCGGTCTTGCAAAACTAAACAATGAAGGATAAAGTACCTGAAAGTCGCCATCTCACTTTCTTCGCTACGTTAGGTTAGGTTAGAATTAAGCTAGAGATAAGTACACCCTTTCTTAAAACCATAAAAAAAACAAATTCTATGATTCGAAAGTATAAGTCAGCAAAACACTTTAAGGTATGCTCAGGCATTTAATTTCTATTTCTACCAATTCGGTCGGAAAGTGTAATCTCCCAAGTGTTTGAGTTTTTATTTCGCAAGCCCGGGACAATCAAGAATTGCTGAGCTGTTCGTCTTCTTTCATACAGCTTCTGGAGATGGCGACTGGTAAGATTTTAGACATTACGGCATGGACGCCGCAATAACCTGTCAAAATCTCCATAACTAAGGAGAAGCTCGCCATACTGAGGGAAATGAACATTTTTTCATCTCTTGCGATCAATCTGGGGCAAAAAGGATCTTGCCACAGCGGATGAGCCAATTGTAGCACAGCGCTGGCCAAGTTCCCGCGCAGTCCAGCTATCAAGTAATAGAATACACCAGGAGAGGGGAGCACAGACACGTTTTAATTTCACTTTACGAAGCAGGGTTCTTTTTTTTTGCCAGCTCATGTGTTTTACAGTTGCCTCTGATTCAGCTGTGGTCTGGCACTCATACTAGTCTTATCACTAAATGACTTGATGCAATTGATAACGAGTTTAGGCATTGCTTAACCAACCCTGAACGTCAGGTTAATGAGCTCAAGGCTATTAGCGACGCCCTGCCATCAGAATGAAGTGGTGAGCATCCCCTGAAAGAAGCTGCATTTTGAAGCTATAAGTACTACTTTAATATCAGATACTTCTGCCTGAAAAGAAAACACTACAATGGTCTGGTAGCATGTAGCTAAGCTCTACGGGGAGCCCATTAGAAAAAACTTTTCCTCCGACTTTCCTACCTAGCTTCAACCCATCAAAAAAGCTCTATACGCCTCTACTTCATCGACTTCTCCTCAACCGCAAAGACTTCGTCCATAGGTGAGCAGAAAAAAGATTGCAAGAGTAGCCTTTGGGAGGCAGTGGTCCAAGTTCTCAAGAATACATTTGAAGGAGGTAGTTTCAGCGCGTCCCTGTTTAGACCCCTTCATATATACATATATACCACATACCAAGCATCCCTGAGTCTTTGAGCGACCTTTGCACATAAATATACTAATTAATTACAGATCAATGTGTTGTAGAATGGTATTCGAATATCACTGGTTTTGTTTTCGGCGAATTTCAAGTTCGAATGAATAAAGAAAGTCTTCTGAATACAAGAAACTATTCTTGGGAACTATTCGACCTTTTGTAATGCTTTAAGCCTTCCATACCTGTTGTTCCAGTAAATGCTAATGGATTTTATTGTACTGGTATGATAGAAATACGTATCGTATCTTGTATGCGTTGAATTAAGAGAAAGGCAAGTGATATGTTCTCGGGTCGAAAATGAGATCTCATTACATTAGATCCTCAACTAACCCAATGACTACAATTATACAGAGCAAATTGAACAATCCATAGTTCTGGGAGCATTGAACCATTTCGGTATATATAGTACTAACTTAGAAGTCAGATCTCGAGAATTGCCCTGCAGGACCCACCTACGATCTAGCACTATCATAGTGCAAGATTATGGTACAGGAAGCGAAAAATGAGACAAAATATTTCAGCATGTTATCGGTTCTTTCATTATCAAAGTTTTAACCTGTTCTAGTGAATAAAAAGTAAAAATGAAAAAGTAAATTCAAATTAATACTAAATCAATTTCTTTAGACTTTTTAAACTATACACATGCTGCTGCTTTACTGCTTTTATTTCCAACGACACTATACACCTGAATAAAAAAGACATGCCTATAATTCCTGATAGCTTCACACTGTTTGACATTTAAATCGCCAGCAATTTGTAAACGAGGAAATTAAACGCATTTACTTGCCATAATTCACACAATCAATTAAACCAAATCATGCAATGAATTTAACCGCAACAAACGATGATTTAATATTTTAAAGGCGAAAAAATTGTCACTACAAAAATAGCATAAATTCCATGACCACAAAACTTATAGCAAAACAAATGAGAGAAAACCATATGACATTTTAAACATAGTATAATATCGGCAGCTCAATAAGTACGACTGTCTGCTTAATTGGTCACAGTGAATTATAGGCTAGTGAAAAACCACAGCTTTATTTTAATTTGTGTCAATGAAATGAAAGTGACTGCTTACAGGCGAGTACATCATACATAGGTACATATGGGGGAAGGTACAGGGTGCGACAACTTTGATCATGGTATGTAAATATTGAAAGAAATGAGCACGAGAGAGTGAGTGAGGAATTGTCAGCATGTTTCTAAGAACAAGACCTGCAGAGAAAAAAATAAAGAGAAAGAAGGGAGAGTGCGTAAGAGAGAGAAATAGGGAGAAAAGAGAGAGTAAGAAAAACCATAAGACAAAAGAAGAGAGAAAGAGAGAGTGAGGGCAGACAGAGAGAGAGAGTGAGGGCAGACAGAGAGAAAGTAAAGGGAGGCGAAAGAGAGAGAGTAGAGAGAGAGAGATAAAGAGAGAAAGAGAGAGAGAAAAACAGAGTGAGTAGGGAAAGAGAGAGAGAAAGAGAGAGAGTAGGCAAAGAAACACAGAGAGAATAGAGAGAGAAAAAGAAAGGCTAGAGGGAAAAAAATATAAAAACAGAAATATTGAGAGAGAGAGAGAGATATAAGAAGGAGAAAAAGATGGTGCAAGTGAGAAAAGTTGAGCAAATTAGAGTACGAGAGACGTAAGAAGGAAATATGAAGGAAAATAACGAGAAGCGAAAAAGAGAGAAGTAGAAAAATAATAAATAAAAGTAAAGGAATAGGAAAAATCAAAAGAGATACCAATATGGAAGAAAAACAGGAAAAAAATAGAGAACGAGAGAGAGAGAAGGAGAGAAAGAGTAGAGAAAGATAGAGAATGGAGAGAAAAACAGAAAGAGAAAGAAACTAGAGAGAGACACATAAAGAGAGAAGAGTAGAAGGAGAGAAATAAATAGTTAATAAAACCAAAAGACAGTAAAACAAAGAGAGACAAATAAAAACAAAGAGTGAACGACGACGACAGAAACGGAGCACACAAGAGAGCGTTTTGGTCTCACTAAAAGCACTTTGAGGTACTTTTTGAAAGGTGATTTAAACTTACTTCTCTATAGACTTAAAAATTTGGCAAAAATGTTGGCGGTCAATCGTTCATGTCAAAAAGAGTTGACTTTCGCTCGTCACTCTGACCTGCAAATATCACCCTTGACTTCGTTTTGTGCAACGCCGAAATTCTTGGTCCATAGGCGAGATTAAGCCAACTTTTTGTGCCAAAAATACTGTCACAAAGCCCGCCGAAAACAAGAAGTAACGGAAAATGCTGCAATAAAACCGAAATGTGTTTGTCGTCGGCAATAATGGCAGCGGTTGATTGCTGCTGCCTTAAAAAATATTCAAAAAAAGTTTAAAGTTTTTAGATTTTTCCTATAGTGAAAAAAGTTTGGCGCACCCTGCAAGCTTATAAAATGCAAATTCTTCCGGCCAAATGACAGCAACAACAGATTGTGTGAACATTAATTGAGAGGTGTGTCAAAAGAGCAAATCAGTGTATTGGAAAAATATCTACAATTATATAATATAAACACATAATTACATACTTGTGAATATTCATTTACAGGGTTTGCCAATAAGTTTGGGGTGTCTTTTTTTTAAGAAATCAAATTTGTTAAGGAAATTCATATTTTTTCTATTTAATGTAAAGTATAATCAATGCAAATAAATTCTCAATAAAACTTCATTCAAATGGCCGCCACGACTTCTTTCCTAGGAACGAATTTTCTGAACCCAATTTTCTAGTCCTTTTTTCACTAAATTAAGTCGTACTATATCACCAATCGTACGTCATAGTATGTCGTCCACTAAATCAAATCGTAGGTCATGAATATTCATGAACTCAATATTGACTTCTAAAGCGTAAAGAGAGTCTGGTTTATTGGTAAAGACCAATGACTTCATATCACCCCACAAGAAGTAGTCTAATGGTGATCAAACACAACTTCTTGGAGGCCAATTAATGTAACAGTTTTTTCAAATAATCAAATCTCCAAAGTTTTCTCGCAATAATTCGGTTGAAGGAGGTACTGTCTGTGACGTAGCCCCGTCTTGTTAGATTCAGATGTTGTCAAGATCAACTGCATCCAATTCCGGTCACAAAAAGTTGGTTATCGTCAATCTATGTATACCGCTCTCAATTGACTGTAGCCGTGTCCCCCGTTTCATTTCGAAAGAAGTAAGGACCGATGATTTCATCAGGCCAAAAACCACATTAAATTGTCAATTTAGGTGAAGGCAATGGTTGTTCATGAATAATTTGTGGATTTCCTTTGCAACAGAATCGACAATTTTGTTTATTTACCGCACCACACAGAAAAAGTAAGGCTCAGCGGAAAAGATGAGTTTTTTATTTTTAGCAAAATCTTTAACGTTTTCAGGTTGTTCCAAGGCACTTTTCACAATCGCACAATTCAGCAAATTCACGACATTTACGGTGGTCCCATGGCTTCAATTTTTGAGTGAGAACAATTTTATATGGAGACAAGCCCAAATCCTTACTCAAAAACCGCCAGGTATTGGTTTGAGACAGTCCCAATACTTGAGCACGTCTTGGAGTAGAGAAATTACAGATTTTAGCAACATTTGGCTGAAGGGTAGTTATATGTTCTTTGCCTTATTGGTACTTGAACATTATGTAAAGAAAATGTACGTTCGAAATGTTGAACAGTTGGACGAAAAAAACGGATCATGACGTATTAAAAATGATCGAAACGACACTTAGAAATCATATTTGCCTTATTGGAAAACCCGGTATATACTTGTAAATATATATATTTATTGTATATACATATATATACCGAGTAAATAAAATTCATATATATTCTGTGGTCATCACAAACGCGAAAAAACAACAAATAATAATACTACAAAGTGAGCATAAGCAATTAACGTTGGCTGAGAAATGCGCATTAAGTTGTCCACTTTTAGGCGCATTAAAGCACCTGAACGCGCTGTGGGCGAACGTTGACACAGTTTCGCCTGTGCTATATAAGCAAATATATGTGTGCATGGGTGTATATAAATATAGCCACGTGCACGTATGGCAAGTAGGTGGACGCTTGTCAATATCCATTGTATACATTTAGGCGGACGTACAAGCGCTATTTGCGCACAGTTTAATTTACATGGATACATTTAATGAAGTATTGTATTGTAAGTATTATAATATAGGGTGTTGTTGCATAGTTACTGTTACAGTTGTGGTTTGTGTGTATTTCTGTTTAAGGGTGTTCATTACAAGCATTAGTTAGTTAGTTAGTTTGGCATGTGTGCGGGCGGTGCGTAGGTGGACGTGTTAGCTCGCATTTCGCTGTAGGCGTTATATGCCATTCGATTTTATTTGCATGTTAATATTTGTAATTAAGTGTTTTAATTGCGCTAAGTAGTATTTAATTAAAATGTAAATTAGTTTTATTGCATTGATTGCTGTCAAGCGGCCGCGTGTGTGTTGGTGTGAGCACAAATTATTGGTGAGAGCTACAAAGTGAATTTTTTTCTTACGATTACTTGCGGTTAAGAATATTCGATTATAAGATATTTTCAACATTATTTTGGTCACTCCTAAAACTATGCTATAGCTCACTTTGAAAAATATTTTCGATAGAAATAATTTAACCACAAATATGTAGGCGAAGCTATTGTAGTATATATTAAACCTACGTGGCGCTCCCAAAGGTATGCTATAATTAAATTCAATAATGTTTTTTAGAAAAAAAAAATAATATTTTTGTTCATTTGATGAAATGTAGTCTGAAAATTTTTGCTGCTACTGGAAGCATTACTCGGCGACGATTGTTGTCAAACTGAAGAAGAGCTTACAGATTCAGTAACAGCAGCTAATACATTCAGAAAGAAAACTGGATAAATTAAAACTATTATTATTGAAAGAAATGCCGCTAGAACATTATAAAAAGTGTTCTTGCTTCGAAATGTGACTGGTGATTAAAATTTGGTTCTTTCTGACAACCACAAATGACAAAAATTTTATGTTATACTTGACCAAACAGCCAAATCAAAGGCTTTCCAAAGATCCATAATTTCACTGCAAAGCTCTGAAAGGGGTTTTTCAATAGGGACGCTACACAAGTAGACCGATATGAACAGCAAACGACGCCGTATTTTTTCCGCTCTTTTGACATTTATCTTCAATAAGGTATGCCATTTCATCATGGAGAGATATACGATCCAATAACGAGTCGAAATTGTTAAAATTTACTACCGAAATTCTCAATCAGTGGCCTCAATTTTAAGAGCGCTACGTCCAATTTATGGTCGTCATAATCGTCCTGTCAGATCAACAATTGAATCCGTAGACACAGTACAAAATGTTCCCTTATCAGTGAGACAAAGCCGGTACTCTCGAGAATATTAAAAAAGACCCATATCAGACTCTTATACGTCGTTTTCAAGCGTTGGGCATTTTTGTGACTATGAATCCCCATTGCATTCCGAAAAAATTAAGCGAACACACAGCGAATGTCACGACCGATTTAGTGAAAGCCAAGTTTGGTGAATGTGTTATCTCACGAAATGGCCCAGTCAATTGGCCGCCCCGGTTGTGCGATTTGACACACGTTAGATTATTTCCTGTGGGGCTACGTCACGTCGATGGTCTATGTCAACAAACCAACGAACGAATATCGAACGTAAAGCTGTGCAGTATTAACCGATTTATGCTTGAAAACCGTCGAAAAGTGAGTTCAGCATCTGAACTTCTGCACGCGTGCCCGTGGTGGCAAAGCAAAAAAAATCGAGCTCCATACATAATGACATCGAATGCACTTTCACAAATAAGGAATTTCATTGATATCCCAAACTGTTTATGTTTTATTTAAAACATTTTTAATGCTCTTTTTGAAAAACCCGATATCATCGAAAAGCTAAGCCACCTGTTGCAAGATCAGTCAAAAACTATTTAGAGAACAGTGACAGAAAATAGCCGCCGGGTCAGTTGTCTCCGAGCACCGGGAGAGTCACGACAAACATTTCGCGCGACGTGTTTCTGTGAGTGGTGCAAGCCGAAAATGCAGTGTTCGGTAGAGCAAAGGTACACTATTAAATTATGTGTGAAACTAGGAAAATCTGCGACAGAGACGTTTGATACGATCAAGCAGGCTTACCCAGATGTTGCTTTAGCAAGAAGTGGTGTGTTTCTGTGGCACCAGGCCTTTTTGGAGGTCCGGGAAGAGGTCGCTGATGAAGACCGTGCTGGGCGACTTGCGACTTCGAAAAACACCGACAGTATGACTAGTGTGCGCAAAGTTTTGAACTCAGACCGTCGACTAAGTATTCGTTTAATTGCCCAGATGTTATATTTGTCAAAATCTGTGGTTCATGACATTATGAGGGAGCACTTGAACATGCGCAAGACGACGCAGCCGATTGGACTCACACCAACTTTCTTGTGAACAGCTACATAACCATGGCCGGGATTCCAACGCTTCCGCAGCCGCCCTAAAACCCAGTCGTGGCCCCCCGAACTTTTTTTGTTTCCTTGCCTGAAAAGGCCCATGAAAGGCAAGCATTTTGAGAAGATAGAGGGGATCCAAACAGCACGTACCTCGGCTCACAAGGCTATTCCGGAGAATGCCTTCCATGACGCCTTCAATGCTCGGAAATAGCGTTGGCAGCGCTGCATCGACGCAGAAGGAGCCTATTTTGAGAGTTTTGAAGGAATTGTAACGATAGGTTCAATAAATTTTTTTAAATCTACTCAGTCCTATTACTTTCCGGACAAACCCCGTAATAATAGTTTTTGTAAAGTTAAGATTATATTGAGTAGGCAAAAACTCCTCTTAAGACAAACAAAAACGAAGTTCTATAGTTAAATAAGCTATGCGGGTTAGATCATGTCATCCAAATGGACGAAAACACTCCAGCTTTGAGAGTATTCGACACAGTACCCGCAGGGAGAAGCACCGGAAGAGAAAGATATCAACTCCGTTTGAAAGTCTAGGTGGAGAGTGACCTGACTGCACTTGGAATCTGTCCTGTTTCTCAACCAAAATGCAAGTTCCAAGGATCCCTTCCATTTTTTACGAGATTTATGCGTTGTGTAATATCAAAAGAACTTTTCAGAAGTGCTATATATTTTTATTATAAATGTAGTTTATTAATAAAACTCTGCGAGTAAATAACTAGAAGATTTTAAGATACTGTCAAAGAAAACTTAGTATACCTTTAGGAGTGGATAAAAAAGGGTATGCTTTAGAGCATTGATATGTTTCTATATAATATTTGCTGGAGAGCAAGTTGTCACATTCCTTATCTTTGTCTTTCTATTGTCTATTTCGAAGTACATTTACATATTTTGCAAATTTCCAAAGGATTTTTGATTATTCATGTTTCATGTACACACCTCATTTTGCATAAAATAATAACTTTTTAAAAATTAAAAGCAAATCACTGAAGTACCCAACACAAGGTCTAAATATTTATTTAACAGTTTTAAAAATATCGAAATAAAATATGCACCACAGAACTTTCTCAAAGAAGCAAAGCAAATCTAGCTGTAGTTGCCATGTATAATTTTTTAATAATCTGCAAAACTTCGACGCCACTTAAACCGAACCTACGCCTTAACAATTTTCCACTGACCCAAGAGAGAACTTTTGCAGGACAAGTTTGGCTTGCGCTTTTCAAACTTTTACTTCCTTGCCGCTTTAATTTCGACTAAAAGGCGGCAAATATAGCAACTTTTCAAACGTGTCCTCATTTAACCCGAATCAAAGGAGTTTCGAGAAGAGGTTTGTTTAAGAAAATTGCCTAATATTTATTTAGGAAATGCAGCAGAAATGCCGCAGGACACAGAAACGTGCTACCGAAGGCCAAAAGGGATGAAACATTTAAGCGCGTAAAAATATGGTATAGCATAGTGTAAGGCGCAAAAGCAAGTAAATGGCGAATGAGTGACGAATTGTGGCAAGCAAACTTGCTTTTTTTTCGTACTTCTGCTATGCAATTTGAAAGTATTTAATTTGAAAATTAAAATAGAATTTGCATTGAAATTGAAAGCATAGTGAGCGGGCAGTTAGAAATGGCAATGAAGGTAAAAGAGCAAAACAAAGAGTGCTTGCAAATGAAAGCAAGCAAGAAGAGCATAAAAGCCTAAAGAAAGCAATAAAAGCGAAATGAATGCAGAAGAATCTCTAGCTGCGGGCTATAATTGTTAGAATAGATAAAACGTCAACCGTAAAGTATTGCGAAGGGATGCGTAGCCAGTTGGGAGACAAGTGCAAAGCAAAAAAAAAAAACAATAAACAAAGATGAGAGAGCAAGAAAGTTACAATGGCCTCAAGTTCAGACAAAGTAGAACAGGACATTTGTAAGCTCGTGGCAATAATTTGCCATAAACAAATTGTTAAGGTTGCAAGCGCAGTTGATAGCACAAACAAGTGGACAGAGAGAAGACACGTACATACACACACGCATACAACAAGAGCTTATAACATACAAAGCACACACCTGAGGGCTTATACGACCATAAAAATATATGAAAGTGAGCGTAAACCGCTTAAATGACGCATTTCTTCGTTTTTCTTATAATAAAAGCAGGCAATGGCCAGCAGTTAGCAAGACATTAGTTTGCAGTATGGATACTTACGGGCAACTAAGTAAGATTGAAAGCGTTGAATTACTTTATACTTGTTGTTGGAAAGTTGCTAAGAAGTAGTATATAGAGTAGACATTGTATTTACCTGAAAATATAAGAAAAAATAAAGTCCTATGTATCAATATGGCTTTAAGTACGAAAATATACATATATTTAAGCTGGATTTATCAATAGAAAGTAGGTGTGTGACTTCGATGAAATACACCTTACTATAGGCAACATTTTTAACACATACGGTATAGGTGAGTGACTTGGATAAAATGCGCCTTAATGTAGGCAAGGTTTTTTGGTTATTTCCTTCGTTGGCAAGACTGTGATAACAAAAATATAAATAAAAAATACTAAAAATCATACCGAGAAATACCCAGATGCTCTTTGATTCAAAACTATGAAGTATTAACTTAAAGGTCTAACACGGACAACATATGATTGTCAGAGTAGAGTATAACCTTTGGCAAAGAATGTATACATATTACGGGAGTTGTAGCGCTAAACTAAGTATATGTTAAAGCTTTTGGCCTACCCAATGAAGATACAACCCGTTGTATAAATTCCTTTCAATCAGTATTACGACTTATTGCTATTGACGGCTTGATATATACATACATATATTTAATTTAGAACACTAGACATTTTTTAAATAAATTTTAAGAAGTTAGGCTTCATTATATAGTTTTGAAATAAATAAATTTTTCTAAATAAAAATTATGAATATTTGTGAAGTCATAGGGATCGTCACTATTGCTCTAACAACCGATGGAGTCCAATGCGTTTCCAGAATAGCATTTAGATTTCAAGGTAGTTACATTTGATCCACCAATGACATCAAATTTTTATCTGCAATGAATTTGTATACAATATTAGCCCGAAGTTTATTTTATCCACGAAAAAGGGTCTCAAAATTTTCATATCCTAAATAGAGTATATTAAGAAGTCACGAAAGAGGCGTCTAAGAAACTATATTTTAAAGCACCAAGCGAAAAAAATATTAATTTTGCATATTCTGGTATATGTAGTTGCCACAGTTTCAGATACCTGAATGTCTTAAAAGAAGTGGAAACCCCATTAAATAACGGACTTGTCCGTCTAACAAAGGCTTAGAAAACAACTTATAGATATTGATGGTACAGCAAAAAATAGCCAATGTTAAGAAAATATTTTTAGATATGAGTGTGACAGACTACTTTCGGGAAAGATATATGTATATTTCATGAAAGAATTTGGCATATGCCTTTGAAAATATCTTCTCAACCCAAGAAAAAAAATATTTTGTTGCACTTTGATTAACATTGGGTTTTTATAGAAATTTTCTAAACTACAGTTCCATATACATATATTTCCGAAAACCTTAAGTCTTAAAGTAGCTATTAGCACAGAAGATCACCAAAATTTACAATAAAAATATCTGCATTATTTTGTCTGAAATTCACATAAGCATTTTAAGCATTTACTAAATCAGACATTTTCAAAAATTTGAACAAAGCAAAGCAATAAACAGTGCACACGTGCTTTTGGCACAGCAAATTAAGTTTAATATTATATTTCCAGACAATGCTAAGCCGTATGTCTAAACACTACTGCTTATCAATGGCTATTGTGAGCAGCAAGAAAACACATACGTATACAAATATAAGCAATGGATTGGAGTATTGTGCATAAATTTTGAAGTGTAGCAATTCTACTTAAGAGCGCAATGTTGACAGGAGCCACACAAGCGTGAAAGCATACTCTCTTAAGGACTTATATGTGCATATGCAAGGATATTTGTATATGTGTAAACATATATATTTGTATTTATGTATATAGAGAGAGATTTATATGTACAGAGAGAGACAATACATAGCAAATTTCCATTGAAAGGCAACTCTGATCACACTTCAAGCGTATAGTTCGTATCACGCTTATCTATTAGTTAGTAGATATTAACAATTTAATACAAATTAAGTGCGTGCATGTTGTCAACAAATAGGAGCACACAATAGCACATTCCTGTAAACTGAAAATACTTTTATTAGTCACACATGTATACGAACAAGGCATATTTGCGTATGCTGCCAGAAGTGACTGGACGCAAGCTTCTGCGACAGTTAGTTACAATTAGTAATAAATTAGACAAAGCATTGTTGCAGTTGTTGTTGTTGCCAATATGTAGCAGTACTCGATAGTTGTGGCAACAATTATCAATAATTGTGACAAGATGACTGTACGAAGGTGTAGAACTAGTCGGCTGTTGATACACATGATATACATATATTTAAGTTTTTGGATATGTTTGTGTATGTAAACTGTTATTGGTATTGGAAACTCATCGACACTTGAATAATTAGACTATTATACTATGCATTGTGCGTTTTTTTCTGACCTGCTGATATCGAGTTGATTTAGATAACACATTAGTCCTCATTTAATATACAATAAGTGGCAACTCTATATTATTTGAGAGCTGAAACATAAAGCTTTCCAAGTCTATGGCAGTTATAAAGCAGGATCAACATAAAATAGCATAAATTCTATAATGATTACTTATTTTTTAAACCGGTTGAGAATTATAAAAACACATTCACTTCATGAACAAAAAACGAGAAAAAAGAGAGTTCATATGTTGTCCACTAATTGTGGCACATTTTCATAGGCGTTTTTGGCTCTAAATTCGGCTCGATGCGGTGATGCATTATCATCTTATAAAATGCAATAATTGTTCTTCCATAATATAGAACTACTTATTGATCGTCCGTCCTCCGGAACAAATTTATGATGCACCAAATGACGAATATGGAAAAAAACTAACTGCATCACTTTGATTTTTGAGTGGATTTGGCGTGGTTTTTTGGTTTCGGCTCATTTTTTCTTTCCATTTCGTTGATTGTTGACTTGCTTGCATGTCAAACTCATAAGCCCATGCCTCATCGGCAGTTATAATATTCTCCCTGAATGTGGAAACGGAATTCGCACGATTAAGCATATTCAAAGGAACCTGTTTACGGTACTCTTTTTGAAAAAAACTCAGCTTTATCGGGATGAGTCGAGCAAGAACGCGTTTCATACCCAAAATCATTCGAACGGACTCCCGAGAGAAGTCGAGCTCTCTTACTGTCTCTCTAACACCCGCCTGACGATTTTCAAGCACCATATCCTTCACTTTTTTAATATTTTCATCAGTTGAAGATCGCTTCAATGAACTCTCGACCATCTTTTAAGGCTTTGTACCACTCGAAGGCTTGTGTTTTTGATAGAACTAAATCACCGTAAACCTTTTCCAACATTCGTAACGATTCCGCAGACAAAATTTGGTTAGAAATGCAAAATTTGAGACAAATTCTTTGTTCGTTGGTTTTATTCAAGTTCAAAGCAGTAAAAAGCAGAATCAACAGCAAATCAGGAAATTATATACTTTAAATTTATTTCATAAAGCTGTTGAGAATTCTAAACGCATACACTACACGAAAAAAAAAAAACAAGAAAATAATGTGGTAGAGATGATAGGCGTAATAGCCTAGTAAAACTACTATTCAGTCTCTTTTCCTTAGAAATGAAAAACCATATTCAAAGAGACAAATCCACTAATTTACTAACAATTTTCACCAAAATTACTTACAAGGTTTTTTTAGTGGTATTAGTACACAAATTAACTCTCACATATATGTAAAGTAACAAGTACATATGGATATGTTAATCATTCACATTTGGAATCTATATTACACCTGTAAGCATACTTGAGGATATAAGCTCTCTTCAGTTGGCATCGACGAGCAAATAATGCAGTTAGATTTGTATACGGCTCAAGTACCTTGACAAGGCTGTTAATGTGCTTTGATGGGCCGATGGGAATATGGGAAGTTGTACATGAAATGTAACACTTCAAATATTCAAGCTTTAGTTAAAGATATTTAATGAAATATTTGGAAATACCAAATAGGTATTTATATTGGATGCAACATGAAATGAAAGTTAATATGAAGGAATCCGTTGCATAAGAAGAAAACCGCTTTGTTCAAAATATAAATATCTAAGTACATTGAAACTACTTTCTCAGGATAGCAGGTAATAATCGAACAACCTTAGCATACTTAGTATAGTCGAAAAGATTCTCAGTCTCACCCTGAACCTCACACCGGGAAATTCTGAAACTCAACAAGAGATAGCTGAATTTTTTGATCTTCTTAGCAGCCTTAAGACCATTCCTAAGAGGTCGTTTTTGGTACTTCCATGCACCCTCCAAAGAACGAGATTCTCTACAATCATCCGCGTCTTTTTTAGTAAATCTCAACTCTAACCTGTATAACTTTGTTGTAAGACAAAAAGAGATAAGAGAGAGAGATAGAGCGATGGGCAATGGTTACCTTTTGTGGCAGAGAAAGGTTTCGGTGTAAGTAACTATTTAGAGAATACTATCAAGAGGCGTTATATTAGACGTTTTATCATCTTAATCATCTTACAGATATCAATTGGAGCTGTGTTCATTCACTTGATATAAAATTTTGCGGAAGGATCTTAGTTTACGGGCTTAAACATTTGTGAATTACAAGCCATTGTTACATCTTCAAAAAGCCATAGAGGTTACATCTTCAAAAAGTCACCGTTTGGTTTGCACTATGGGCAGAGTGAATTGTTAGTCCATATTTCTTGAAAAACTAAGCCATAATGTTACAGACAATGGAGAACGCTACAGAGCCATTTTTAATGACTTTCTCGTGCCTAAGTTGGGGGATGTCGAAGTGGACAAACTTTGGTTCCTACAAGACGACGCTACATGCGATACAGCCAACGAGGCAATCAATTAAATGGAGTAAACCTTTTGCGAGCGCATAATCTCGCGTCGTGGGTCTGCGGCGTGGCCTTCAAGTTCGTGCGTTTTACCACCTCTTGACTATTTTTATGGGGTTATACAAACGTAACTTGTCGACGCAGTTAAGCCAGAGCTGATAGACGCCTTGGAATAGAATATTCGGCACGTTGTTGATGACACAGGGCCTCAATCGCTACAAAAAGTGCACGAAAACAGGAATTTATTAGTTCATTTTTAAAACATAATGGCGAACCCTTACTTTACAACAAAGCTAAATTCGTGTCCATAACATTAAATTAAAAGCTTTTTTAGTCTTCTTGAATAAAACATGTCTAAAAAGCACACTTTATAGTATATATAAAATGATTAATATCGCGGTTCAGTGGGACACCTTACGGAAATGTCTCCAAAATAACGTCCACAAGGAAAAATCCAACGGAATGTCGTCATGGAATTTTCGAAGCCACAAAATATTGAAATGGCAAATATTTGGATGTAATAAAGCATATTTGAACGAGCAAATCTATACGTTATTATAATTTTAATAGCACGCTAATGGATTCTCGCGTTTACGACTAAAGAAAAGAGGAAAAATGAGGAACTGTTCCATAGCATAAAAGAAGGTGTATAAATGGCACAATAAAAGTATATGTTAACGCCTACTAAACGCCATAACCAACAGTTTTGCACCCGCTTACACAAACAATGCGGACATTGTTCTTAGGCAACTACCATGTATATATATATATATATGTATATTGTATAATATACATATGGGTATATAATAGCCATTAAAGCTTACCTGTGCAAACACATTTTGCATAGCCATTAACGTGCGAGTCGCTTTGATTTGTGAAGGAAACCAAAATGGACTGGCAACCAAGTAATATGTAAATCAACTTCAGATACGAAACATATGATGGACGTACCGTCATAAGTATACACATACATATGTACATTGAGCGGGGGATAGGGGTAGGGCAATGTGCATAAAATGATGGCGTTTTAGTGCATACATAACATAAATGGGCACATCAAATGGCGGACAAACAAATGACAGGCGACAGACAACTGCACTAACGGACAGACAGATAGTCAATCGTAAAGTAATGGTGAAGCGAGAGAATAGCGCTCACAAAAAGCAGTAAGTAGCAACAACAATAAGCGTGCATTAACAATGACAAAAATGAGGACAATGTACAAATACAATGGCATTCACACACACATACATACAGTAGAGTATAATGGGCCATGCGAATGATATGCAAAATTAAAAGGAAACGAATGGAGGAAATTAAGTGAAATGAAGTGAGCAAAGAAAATGAATAAAGTAAATGCATACATTTGCATATCTACATACATATGTACATACACATCAACGTGGAGGACGAATTGGAAATTGCTACAGCATTAAATGGACAGCGAGTGAGGTGTCAATACATACAATACAAATACTTATCGAAATGTATTGAAGGAATGCCTGCTAAAGAAAAATCAAAAGTTTTAAAAAACAAGCATTAACGTTAACCTCGGTTGGACCGAACTTATAACACCCTTCACACGTTCAACTTTTTTTACAAGAACTTGCTCGATCAGTTGGTATGACAGTTATATGCTATAGTGGTTTGAAGAACTTGCTCGATCAGTTTGTATGACAGTTATATGCTATAGTGGTTTGATCTGCGCAATATATTCCGAGATTATAGCCCCGCCTTAGACAATAATCTATGCCAGATTTCACGAAAATATTTTATCAGCTAAAAAAGTTTTCCATACAAGGACTTGATGGTGACGATCAATTTGTATGACAGCTATATGCTATAGTGGTCCGATCTGAACAATTTCTTTGGAGATTGTACCGTTGTCTTGCACAATAATTCATGTCAAATTTCGTGCAGATATCTTGTCAAACAAAAAAGTTTTCCATACAAAAACTGTATTGTGAACGATCAGTTTGTATGACGGCTATATGCCATAGTGGTTCGATATCGGCGGTTCCAACAGATGAACCGCTTCTTGAGATGAAATTAACGTGTGCAAAATTTCAGATCGATATCTCAAACTGAGAGCCTAGATCACGTATATATAAACAGAGGGAGACCTTCTAATGGAGGAAGGCTTCTAAGTGTTGCAAATTTCGTGGCAAACTTCATATACACCGTCAGAATAGAAAAAAGTAATTTGAGTTTAAAAAACAACAGTCGGAGGTTGGAATGATCATATAAAAAAAGTATAATCTCCATTTGTAGCCCAAAATCAAGCCTTAGCAGATGAGTCTTCAATATCGAAAGTGACCCTGATTCAAAAATATCTAACCGCGGGCTGTTAATCAAGTAGCCCTCAAACCGAACTCCCGGAACTTTTGGCGAGTAACTATAGATGTTTGTTGCTCGGTGTTGTCCTAAACCCAAACTATTACCCTCCTATTGACCAAAGCAGACCACTGCTGGTCGATTTCCTACTTCAGGTTGACAGTACAGATTCGAATTAAGACTTTGATTGTAGCGGAGGAGCTCTTGGTCCCTGTCGATCTTATGAAGCACACAACAAACGCTTTCTTAACATCAATCCTAGGCCTCCGTTTGCGCCGGATCAGCGCGATTCGATTACGACCGTTTTCACAGGACATTGTGGTAAGTGACTCACTTTTCATCAATGGTAAACAACCGTTTCAGGAATAATTTTGCAGGAAAGTGGAGTCGAGCCTGTCGTCCTGTAATTCTTTGTCCGAGTTCTTTGAAAAGTGTTCATAAACTCAATGCGTTACTTATTTAAATATTTAGACTTGGACAGACAAGCAGCAATTAAGACTACAAATTCGTTTGGCATATCGGTCAGAATTTTATTGGGAAACAGGACAGCACGGAACGAACGACTTCACTTCTACTCGGTGCCAGCTTACAAATACATCGAGAACAACCGGAGAGTGAATGAGATTGCCAAGAGTGATGTACGGCTGTCGTCCAAAGATGTAACTAACAATGCTAAACTCATACATGGTCTATACAAAGATCTGGAGCATGGCAAGGAAGTTGGAGTGAACCACTGCGATGGAATGAACTACCGGGGTACAAAACTGCAAAAGTTATGTTTTACAAATAGATAGATCAGATATATACAATGTTCCTGCAGGCTCTCAATACAAGAGAATATGGTTGGAATGATCACTGATTACAGTCTGATGCCGGCACGCGCCTGCGGAACGGGGCTGTTAGATCGAAAAGACCGCAAGAAATGTCAAGAGTAAAGTGCCAGAGAAACAATGGACCATCTCTTGTGCACTTGTATTTGAGGATCCCACGGTGCCACAGAACACGCTAAAATTCGGCATCCTAAAGTATGACTACAGCTCATGAACTGCGTTACGGCACTCCATCTTGTACCGATAAGGAACGAAACTGGCCTATGCGAGGCTTATTGGCCTAGCGGAGTTTAAAAACTGAGCAACTAGTGACAAAAACGAAATTATATCTAAGACTTCTCTACCGTACTTTGATAAAGAGATGCGATGGAATAAAACTTAGTTGAAGACACTTGATTGAAAACTCACATATGGTACTGACCAGTTTATATTCACAATGTCACCGCAAAAAACAAGTTTCGGAAGATTCTTAATTCTCAATAAATCATTTAAAGACAGGATTGGCAAGATTTTAAGTTCCAACGCGTAGTCACAAACTTATTTAGAAGAAAATATATTCAGAGTGTGTTCATCCATTCGGACGACATGACCTAGCCAGCGTATCCGCTGTCTCTTAATTCGCTGCAATAGATTGAATAAGTCACACGTAAGGAGTCTCCTGGTCTGATACCTCGCTCCGTATCGGTTCGGTAAAGTCCTTCCCGATCCTGACGGAGCTTTTGGTGTTGCTCAACGTCAGCTTATACAGCCTTTTTATCTTAGAGGTGGTGTGTTTCGATCTTCCTTTCAAAGGTAATTTCCAAGGATTTGGCGCAAGCTGTATATCTGGTCACCCTTTTTGTAAATTGAGCAGAACATACATACTTAAATTCTAATCCTTGGGCATGCTTTTGACCAACCATAGTCTACAAAGTAGCTGATGTATGCTCCGTATCAGCTATTTGCCACCGTATTCGAATAGTTCGGCCGGCAATCCATCGACCTCCACCTTGTTCTTCAGACGGGGAATTGCTATTCCAACTTCTTCTTGGTCGGGCGAAGGTACGTCTGATGTTATACTTTCACTGCCATTCAGCTGGCTGGATCAGAGTTCCCTCCATAATTGCAGTATGCCGAGTGCATATATAATAGATCATATTTATTCTCTATAAGCCACTTAAATCTTGAGAGCAAACCAAAAATGATACAAAACGAGAGCACTAAACAGTAGTACTCGAATAAGTATTTCTCAAGGAGGACAGCTCAAAATTAACTTTGTGCACATACCTAAAAGTATATGTAATCTTATTTATATAAATCAATTTTATTCACCATTATTTCGCATGCAAATAAACAACAAAACAAATTACTGCCATTTCAATTACATTAACTGGGCAATTCTATTGTGTGGAACACCCCATTTTGGGCGCAAGCCAAAAGATTCTTATCACTGTAGAAACTTCGCTTTTTTTATATTGAAAGTACAAAAACTGGTGGCACCCAAAGGCTTGCAGTATGCAAAATACGGTGAAGAAAATACTAGGAAAAGGATACAAATAAACAAGCTACATATGGGACCGTTTAAATAAGTAGAAAGGGCAGGAAGCAGTAAGTATAGTTGATTGACAATTGAAGGCGAGAAACAAAGAAGATTTTTGGTATTTATTGCAGAGCGACAAAAGTAGAAACCCAATATTTTATTGAGTGTTGCAAAAAGGCTGCTATAAAAGGGATGTGAAAGCGGCATGTGAATAAAAAATAACTGTATATATATATGTATGTCTAAATTTCCAGTGCCTTCGAAATCGCTAGATAACAGAAGCCACTCTTTCTCAAGCGTACAAATGCCTGAGATTATACTCGATTACGATTTCGGAATTGTTTCACATTAAAGTGTGCTTAAACGCTGTTCGTCATGTGAAATAACGGTACTGTAAAAACTCACTGACGGCCTTAAGCCACACAAGAAATATCTATGGATGTGTGTAAAAGCCAGCAACGTTTAATACAATAAAGATAGTGAATGTGAATGTGTGTGTCTGTGTGTATGTGGGTGGAGGAGTAGAGGAAATAAGTCATAGTAAATGAGCGAAATAAGCTCTTAAAAGGCGATTTAACTGGATATTTTATCGATGTTGCCAAATCTAGCATTTCTCTTCAAAACTTCGCTTTTTCAGTTTCGTTTTTGAATTTTTTTCTTTTTTTGGTTTTACGGTTTTGTTTTTGTGATATTCTGGTCATTTGCTAAGCGCACTTAAGTGCTTAAGTGCTTGTTTAGTATTGTGCTCTTTTTCTCAACTGCCATTTTTAAGCCCTAATATTTTGTGCACTTCCGTATATTTCTAGGGTGGCTGGTTTATTTGCTTTACGAGGAAATAAAGTGAAGTTTTATTAAACACATTTTCAGCTTTCAGCAGTTTTTGGTGAATAGCATCGATGCTCTGCTGCAAGCAACGTTTCTCACTAAAACTGATGAAGAGAGAGAAGGAGAGGCAGCTAAAATTAATCGCTAGAAAGTGCGGTGCTCTTAAGCCAACTAAATCTGGGCACATATCGCAGCGAGGATTGAACTGGCAGTGAAGGCAAGGCATAATAAACCGCGATAAGTAATTTTAGTGAAATGATTAACCATAAGAGTAAACATCAAAATAATGAGTGTAATTAAACGTGGCAAGAGGGAATGCAATTTAAAATCAAACAACTAAAATATTAATAATAATAAAAACAAGAAAAAACGTTGACTATGGCTGCACCATATTATAGACTAAAAGGGTATAAAAGATCTTTTTCTCGGTTTCGAGGGCAACTATATGCTAGGGTGGTCCAATCTGAACAAAATGTTCGTAGATTGTAGCTTTGCCGTGGATAATAATCTAAGGAAAATTTCGGGACGATAACTTGTCAAATAAAAATCTTTTCCATACTATCACCAGAGTTCGAGCGTTCAGTTTGTATGGAAACTATATGCTAGGGTGGTCCGATCTTAGCAGTTCCTTAGAAATATATAGTGATGCCGTAGAAAAGATTCTATACCAAATTTCGTGAAGATATATTGTCAAATGTAAAAGTTTTCCATACAAGAAATTTTTCCGATCGTTTAGTTTGTATGGCAGCTATATGCTATAGTGAGCCGATCTGAACATTTTCTTCGCATATTACATTATTATCTTAGAAAATAATCTATACCAAATTTCGTGAATATATCTTGCCAAATGCAAAAGTTTTCCATACCAGCACTAGATTCCGATCGTTCAGTTTGTATGGCAGCTATATGATATAGTGGTCCGATATCGACAGTTCCGACAAATGAGCAGCTTCTTGAAGAGAAAATAACGCTTACAAAATTTCAAAACGATATCTTAAAAACTGCGGGACTAATTCGTATATATACAGACAGACAGACGGACGGACAGACGGACAGACAGACAGAAGGACATGGCAAAATCGACTCAGCTCAACGTACTAATCATTTATATATATACACTTTATAGGGTCTCAGACGCTTCCTTCTGGGTGTTCCAAGCTTCGTGACAAACTTAATATACCCTGTTCAGGGTATACAAATTTTCCATATAATTACTTGAGTTCAATCGATCAGTTTTGAGCATCACCAGACATGAGAGATCAATTCTTTTAAACCTTTCAAGTAACCTGGGCCGGAAGGCTTTATATATGCAACTGCAGCGGGTTGTCAAACTTTGGTGCAAATGATTGGTATCCAGCTATGCAAACTGCGTTCGTTTAGATCGTATTGCTGGGGCTTGGATGAAGGTCGACCTTAAGATCGGCGAAAGCTCTCATGTCGCAGCCGAGAATTTCAAAACCATCAGTATCTCCTTATTTTTCTTTTGAAAACATTAGAGGGACTGACTGATGTGAACATAAGTTATAGCATTCTAGTTGCAAAAGCTGTTTGGAAGAAAATGAAATAGAATTATCTAAATCCTTTTTTTCAGATATGATACCTTTGCCAAATACAGGCTAAAAGGCTCGTATAACACCTTTAGACATCTAGGTGAAGTGGCGGGAATAGAAAGAACCACCTTAATAGATTGTCAATAGGTTGAAGGTAGTTCGACCAAAGCAAGTGTCCTACTTTTAGAGAGTTAATATCCTGAACAGAGTTTGTATCTGGACTCACAAAGAACTGTATGTAGCTGCCTATATGTCATCCCCAGCCAACTTAGGAATCTGCCATCTAACTTAACCTTATTAACAGAGTTTTACAAAATCCAAGGAGTTATGTTACAAGCAACTTTAGAGATATTGGTTTGCTTAGATGAGGGGTATTTGAATCACTTAGGCTTTGAGATACATCGAATTAGTGAACACTTTATTTGATTTGAAGAAAAAACTGTTGTAAGCATAAAATTCGGATAATGTGAACCATAAAATTCAAATGCGGATTTGCCGTTTCAAATAAAAGTTATTTCTAAAGCATTTCAAGTGCTTAACTACAGATTGAGTTTAAGTCTTTAAACATCTATAATTACTGTTATTTTAGCAGTACAATACAAGTATATTTCATGCTTCTAATGAAAATGGAGAAATTGCAAAGTTAAATATAAATCGATGGAGGTTCCTTTTATAGACTCGAGAATTTAAGAGACGGTAATAGATCTATGTTTTCAAAGCCTTTCCAAAAGAGCAAGATCGGAACCACAAATAAGGCCGGACACAAAACTGAAAGACTTAGTAAAAGTTTGAGAGATGATCAATACACCGAAAATGTTAAAAGCGTACAGCATATCTGACTCTATTTCTGAATCTAATAACATCTTCACCATCTGAGTAAATATTCTCCGGGTACCAAATAATCTCATTACCGAAAGTGTTCGAAAAAAAATATCTGTGTTAAGCATCTTGAGTGAATTCTAGTGCAATAGTAATATTGTGAGCTTAGTTATCTTGAAAAGTAATGGATCTACTAATCGTTTGTATCTAAATTCGGAAATAGGCAAACGTAGACATCATATCAGAGGCTGTTGTTTCCTTTTCATTGGGGGCGTTTTTTACGTGGCGGGACCCAAACCCAGCGCACAACCCTTCGGAGGGATGGTTCGCCCACTCACTGTAGCTCACCTTCACACGGTTGCTCTTTACCTATCCAGAGGATACTTGATCTAAAACCGGAAGCTGTGGGCTGCTTAAGTCAAATGTAAAAGAATCGTTTCTGGCCACTCCCAAGTGAATGGCGTTCAGAGAACTTTCCTCACTTGCGTGACCTTCTACATATGACTCCATCTTCCGAGTGTAGGAAAACACTCCAGCTGTAAAAGTCTTCGACGCAGTACCCGCCTGAAGAAGCAGAGGAAGACCTCTACTCCGTTGGATACATAACATATCATCCGTACCTGGAAGTGTTATAAAAATAATTCAGGTAGCTCTGCCAATTACTATTAATTGGGATAGAACTTTTTGCTTTCTTGAAGCACCACACTTAGTCTAGTTTTCGAAATTGTGGAAATTGTGATCTACAGCATCATTCTGTATATCAGTTTCAAAGCAGTTGAAATCTAAAAGCCTTTTGACTTTTGATTTTACATAAGATCTTCTGGAGTATCAGTAGAATTCCTCAGTTGACGACTGTTGTGATGTGGTGTTAGTAAGACTACATCAAATCCAAAGTTCCTACTTAGCCTAACCAACTTATCTTGAAAACAAGTGAGCACCAACCACGTCACATCTATAATTACACAGTTGAGGACTGTCTGTTGATGGAAGTTATTATAAACCCAGAAGTCCGTTATAGCTTTCTCAACTAATTTCGGAAATAAATAAATCCCAAGCACATCACTTCAGTAATTATACCCGGAGATCTAGTAATATTTTCTCATCTGCCACCATTTTTCTTCTACGCAATACATAATATATTTTATATATGTATGTATGTCGAGAACAACAACGCATATACATATGTATATGTATGTAGTTGCTTTCAATTGCAACAAAGCCAGCAAATTAAAGTGTAATTTCAACATTTAGAAAATTTTTAATTAAAAAGACGACAGCGAGTCAAGCTGCCAAGTCATGCTTGGAAAATGAGAAAATTGCAATTACTAACACATTTTGCGCATGAAACAACCGTTGCAAGGAGGCAAGGCAAGTCAACATAAACGGATGAAAACAAATAGATAGAAGTGTAAAAAAAAGCAACATAAATACAACAACAGAAAAAAACATGCAAGGAAATAACGGCAGCAAGATGAATACGAAGAAAAAATACGCAAACGAAAATTTTATAGAAAAGAAGAATAATAAAAACTCAAAAGCAAATAGAAGCGCGTGACTGCAAAGCAAGCAAGCAATAAGCATACAGAAAATATACAAAACCTCTAATATGGAAATACGAACGAAATAAGCAAGCCAAAGCAGTACGCGAGTGGCGCTGACGGAGCAAATAAAACCAGGAAGTGAGCGGCGAACAAAGCGCGTAAATTGTGCAGCAGCAATAAAGCAAGCGCGCACAGCAAAGTAATGCTAGGCAAGAAGAATGAAAATACATGTACATATGCATGTATAAATATGTATGGATGTGTGCCTAGGTGTCTATGTGTGTGGGGAAGTTGTTTAAGACCAACAAAGGAGACAGTAAGCGGGAAATAGCGGTATTGTGGCCGCTGTCCTAGTGCAATAAGCATGCAACGCCGCCTTAATTTGAAAGCTAGCTAACTGCTTGGCGGCAAGTAGACATTGTTGCGCGCCTAAAACTGTGCTATCATGTCGTTCCGCCTTATTAAGCAAACACACGCACTGAAATGTGCTAGCGAAAGCCGGCGCTTTTACACAGCGACATAATTGTGGATTTATAGTCACGAAGGCATTTAAGCTGCGAGTCCCGGAGACGGCATGTAGAAAAATACTGTTTCAGGATCCTGAAATTTTACGGGACGCATCGAAAACATGCTAAATTCACTTTATGAAAGGCATTTAAGCTTTCAGTACTTAAATTACGGTATTAATAATATTTCGGATCCCGAATATTTTTGGAACTCTGCAAGATTGCCAACTTTATGATAAAAATGAAGCGATATATTTTGTTATAACTATGTCAAGTCATTAAAAAGCAAGAAAAATACAATTTTTGAATCCCGAAACATTTTAAAAGCATGAAAAATTTACAGTCAGGAAGATATTTAAGCTTTCAAGCCCCGAATTTAGGGTGAGCAGTATTACTTCGGGATTTCGAAATTTTTCGGGATTGTGTTATAAATAACATTTGCATATCATGACATTAATAATAAATACCTAAAATGTATCAAAATTTGGGAGGCGTTAAAAATGAAGACACACCGTGCATATTATATGTACATACATATGTATGTATGTATGTATGTAGCTAAACTTTTATATAAAAATATCTCTCAGTTGCTTCATTTCTCAACTCTTTTCATTTTTTTCACCCTTACCATAAAAAATAAAATTTCGAAAGTTCGGGATCCCGAAGTTTGTGTCCCGGGAATTTTTTAGTCTCGAAAATGCTTATATAAATACATCATTAATTTACTTTATTTCTTAACGCTTTTTATATCTTTCACTCTTACCGTAAAATAAAAGTTTCGAAATTTCGGGATCCCGAAGTTTGTGTTCGGAAAAATTGTAGTCCGGAAATTTTGTTTCCGTTTTTTCACAATCACTGCCAATAATAAAATGCCAAAAATTCGGGATCCCGAAGTTTATATTCCGGAAATTTTTAATTCCGAAGCTTTTTATATAAAAATATCTTTCAGTTACTTCATTTCTTAACGCTTTTCATTTTTTTTACTGTTACTGTCAATAATAAAATGCCAAAAATTTGGTAATCCGAAGTTTGTATTCCATATTTTCGGTACTAAAATTTTTTGTTAAGAAATTTACTCATTTGCTTTAAGTTGCTTAATTTCTGAACTTTTTTCGTGTTTTTTTTTACCTTTTTTGTCGAAAATATACATATGTAATTCAGCAAACTCGGGATCCCGAAATTGTAGTCCCCAAAATTTGATTTCTTCTAAGTTACTTTATTTCTTAACTCTTCTCATTTTTTTATCCTTACTGTCGAAAACATAATTTTGCAAATTCAGGATCCCGAAATTGCAGTCCCGAAAATTTTCCTTATTACACCAAACGGCACTACATATTTTAATGAATACTACATTTGACAGTGGGTAAGGCCGCTGTCTAAATATATGGCAAACGGAAGCAAAGCAATGGTTAAAAGACGTACATATGTATGTATGTACGTATGTACTATAAGCATATCTGTATGTATGTATATCTTATGTGTATGTGTGTTTGCAGGAAAATATGCCGACAACTATGTACAACTGTGTGGAACCGCAACACGCGTCTGAAATTGAGATAAATGAATTGAGATAACACCACCAAAGCTAGCTAGTGATGGCACAAGTAGTGGATATACTTCAAATGTATGTGTGTATATATGACTGTATGTGTTTCAGTGTTTGTGTGCGAACTGAAGGCGGTAGTGCAGCAATGAACAGAGCGACCACGACCAACAAAATGTCAACTCAACGAACCGTAGAGGCGAATGATAAGCCTGAAACTGTGGATTAGACTACAGATGCGGTTGTGTGGTTGCGGCTGCGGCTACGGCTGTAGCTGTGGCTTTACGTCCAGTGCGCTGTAAAGTGAGTTGCAGCAAAATAATAAAGCCGAATGTGCTGTAGACATGCCAGGCGGCTCAATATAAGGAAGACACGACAGCAAGAAAGCACGAGAAGCCTTCAATTGTTAAATGAGTATGCGCCGCATAGAAAGTAAAAGCACATGAAAGCTAAACGAATACACAAAGTGGGTTTTAGCAAATAAATGAATGCAGCAGCTAACGGCATACGCATTGTTTTGACAATAAACGCGCAGCAATGTAAAACAGCGGAGCCGCAAATTTTTACAGCTGTCACTGACGTTGGCGTAAAGGGGCTAGAGCTCTAACTGGAGACAATGATGCTTGAAATTGTTCGGCAATGGCGAAATCATTTAAGCCGAGGCAATTTCTTTTACGCTCATTCTATGCTTTCTTCCATTACCAGGCTTGCTTACACGCGCTGTCCTTTGCGCCTTTCGGTTAAACATTCAACACTGTGGCTGCGCTCGCTGACGGTTTGCATGCAATTCGCCGACTTAGCAGCGAGATGTCTTCGCTGTAAAAGATTACAAATTCTATTAGCCGCTGTCGTTGTAATTGTTGGTGTGCAATTGGTGGTGGTTCAACATGAAATTAGGCGTGTAAATTGAAAATTTCATTGTCATCATTTGGTTGAAAGATTTTAAGCTGCAGGCTAATATTACTAACAGATAAAGCGGCAACACGCTGCAGGACGCTGGGGCTCAAGTAATATTGTCGTTCGTTTTATGGCAACTTATTAAAAGAAATAGTTTCGGTTAAGATTTTTTTCTTCTAGAAATTAAGCTGCCTTGGTATGTGGACCTATCAGTTTTAGAGAAGAAAATGTTATCAAATGACAGAAAACATATTTTCTTATAGGCTTCAGTTACTTTTCATAAAATAATGAAAAAATAACCATCCAGGACGATCAACAACATGAACTGAGGATCAACACGTCAATAAAAATAAAGGAATTGGTGCTTGAGAATGGACGATGAACAGTCAGAAGATCTACTGGCATCGTGGGAATATCGGAAGGATCAGTGAAAGCAACTTTGAAAGATCGTTTGGACCTAAGAAAAATGAAAGCACAATTGGTTCCAAAATCATTGAATTTTTTCGAAAACAGCGTCGCGTTAAAGTCTGTGAAACAATGCTTTCCGACCACCAGGAAATGAAACGTATTACTACTACCGTTGAGTCTTAGAGCTATGCTTATGATCAATCGGCCGGGTAACGTGGCAAAGGTGAGCCGAAGCCGAAAAAACACATAAAAGCAGTCAGAAATCAAGGTTATGTTGACAGCTTTCTTTGATTATCGACGTGTGGTGCACTCCAAATTCCTACCAATCGGCGAAACTGTCAAGATCAATACACTTTTGCGTGCGTTTGAGACAATTTTCGAAGCACTGATGATGCCTCATCAAATCGATGTTTTGAGTGCTCAAAAATGCAGTCGTTTCAGTCTATATGTGGGAGCTCGGGTTGTCATGGTGAAAAGAGAACCGTCTTCGGCGGTCGGTTTTCCTAATTTCTTGAAATACAGCTTTCAAATAAATTATTGTATACCACACAGAATTTACTGTTATATGTTGTTCCAGTAAGTGAAATACAACCAGCAACAAATAAAGAGGTAGAAAATATTATATTAAAAGTAGATTTAAACCAAAAAAGGCTTCCGGCTTCGACTTGGTGACTACTGATGTAGTAAAAAATCTAACGCAAAAAGCAATAGCAAAGCTTACGACGATAATAAACGCTTGCTTAAATCTCAGATACGTCACACTGTCATGGAAAGTATCGGAAATTATTATGGTACAAAAACCTGGCAAAAGCGCACAGGAAGCCTCGTCATATCGTCCAATCTCACTGTTGCCTTTTTTGTACAAACTACTTGAAGCTGTAATCATAAGACTTTCAGAACATAATTGGAGAAAAAGGACTTTTACCAATTCATCAATTTGGATTTAGATCTCAACATTCCACAATCGATCAAGTTCATCGAATAACGAGCACAAGCTAAGATGCGATGGAAAAACAGCACAATTGCACAGCTGTTTTTCTTGGCGTTCGATAAAGTATGGCACCATTGCTTACTATTGAGATTTCACTACCCACAGTATCTAACCGATCTAGTTGACTCTTGCCTGAGCAACCGCTTACTTCAGAATCAAGCAGGCACAATCATATACTACATTACAGACGTTAAAAACAGGTGTACCCCAAGGAAGTGTCATTACTTTAAACGAGTTGAAGTCTATCCATATAAACTTCACTAACAAAAGTGAAGTAATCCCGTACTCCACCTCGGTGAAATATCTTAGTATAGTTGAGATTTGTTCAGTTGTAGCGATTGACAAATTGTGTGGGATACAACATGAACCATTTTCTTACACTAAGGATCATAGTTTTCTCAATCTCACCATGGGGCACATGACGATCTTGCGATATCAGTTTGCGCACAGCATCAATAGTTTCCGGAACAAGAACTCTTTTGGGACGACCTTCCCAATAATCGTGATCTTCGACCTCTATTTCATTCAACATACCATCGATAAACACTGATCCTTTATGAAGCTTCATCGTCAATATGAATTAAGTTCATCTATGCTCTCTGGAAGAGTTAATCCATGTCGAATATTGTAAAAACTAATCGCAAGAAACTGTTCGCGATTAATTCCATTTTTTGGTCGAGAAGCATATTTTAAGTGACTGTAAGCAACACAAATAGCGCTCGAATGTCAAAACGTTCTGAATATGGATACCATCAAAAATGATAACTTTAAGATAAAGTTGGGAGTTTTCAGATTTCAACGCGAGTGTTGCCAAATCTCGGAATACAAAAGGCAGCCTAAGTAAAGATAAGAGCGAAGAAAACTACAAAAATACGTTAAACTCTAAAAAATTGAAGTAACCATAAGTATGGGTTGGCTAATTGAAATCGCACGAGCATCTGACCTTATATGTTATATGTTATCTTGCCCCAACTTAAGGCATTAGGCCCATTATACCTCCAAGTGGTAACCAAATAAAACTTGTTAAGCGAGTCAACTCAATTGATTTGATAAAATATGCGATTTTTCCAACCCAACTGACCAATATCTTTAAGGCTGGAACACTGGGAACTATGTAAGATATTCTGTCTCAACTAACTGATGGCTAATATTCTTTCATCTCATCATCTGCATGCCCTGCATTCCACGAAATTATACTTTATCAAGTTTATAAGGTGAGATTTTAGATATAGATGCACTGTGATGATCTCATTATTAAGATTGCATGCTGAATTCCTTCTTGCCTCAAAGTACTATCTAAGCGTTTTAGTTTGTCTGCCATAAAGACTAGCCCAAAATACTTTTAGGGTATTCACTGGTGTTTGGAGACCTGAGGTATTTGTCTAGGATCCCTTACTTCAAGCGACACTTGAAAGAGCTGGATGGTCTAGGACAGCTTCACAAAATTACGTTCCCGACATCCACTGTTCGGACCAACTCTTCAGCCTTCTGTGATTAGTTATAAGAATAAAGAAAATATAAAAAACTATTACTCTTTGAACAAACCATCAAATTCATTTAAATCTCAACTGAATTAAATGCAACCACCTAAAACACTTTAAGCCGTGAACTAATCTAAACGATTAAAACACTGCCAGCAGTCATTACGAACTCTAGCCATGACTTTTGTAATTAAAATGTAGCCTACACACAAGCAAAAGCAAAAAAAACATATTCGTTGCTGTTCATTTCAAATTGAAAACTCAGACGTGCCTGCATTTTGATTTCTACAGACTGCCGTCGCTGAGTAAAGCAGTGATAGTGTGCCATGAAAACAGATCCTTACACACACAGCAGTCTCAAATTACTAAATGGAAAAAACGGCGCATACGCTACAACCGAAGCGTGCTATTTATTTAGCTGTCTACGCTTTTGCGCACGTAAAAAAGAAATACCCAAATAATAAACACATGACCTGGCCCCGTCATAATTTTCACACATCACAGCGGCAAACACAGCGATAAGAGAGAAAAACAGGAAGGAAGCACGGCGCATAGAGCATAAAGGAATATGAACTCATTTTCATAAGGACGCGAATCTGTGGAAAAAATAAACGAAAACTATACAAACCATTAACTTCAGCTGCGCCGAAGCTAGAATACCCTTCACATGTGGCTTTTATATAGCATAAAGGTGTATAAAAAGATCTTTATCTTGATTTCGATTCGATTTATATGACAACTATATATAATAGAGGTCCGATCTGGATAATTTCTTCAGAACTTATAGCGCTTCGCTCAACTTATGGCCACCATAATCGGCCTACTGTGCGTACTATTCGCAACACCATCCCCCATCTTAAAACACAGCATTCATTATTGGGTAATATTCGACCGAAAAGACAACGTCCAGCACGCAGTGAACAAAATATAGCAGCTGGAGCTGGGAGTGTACACGAGGACCGTGGAGAATCGATTTGGCGCCGTTCGCAGCAACTCGGACTGACGTATGGAACAACTTGGCGCATTTTATTTCGAGATCTTGTGCAAGAACTTCAGCCGCTCGACCTTCCCAAGCGACATCGCTTCGTTCTATGAGCTTTTGAAAAGTTACAAGGCGATCCGACCTTTTCGAGCCAAATTTTGTTCAGCGATGAGACCCATTTTTGGTTCAATGGGTATGCACAAAAGCATAATTTCCGCGTTTGCGACGGAGGGCCGCCATTTCATTCAGAAAAAACAACGGTTTGGTGTGGTTTGTGGGCCGGTGGAATCATCGGTCCATATTTTTTCAAAAATGATGCCGATGAGAACTGTCAATGGCATCCGTTATCGCGCCATGATAACCGAGTGTTTAATGCCTAAAATTGAAGCTCGCGATCTCGGTAACATTTGATTTCAACAAGACGACGCCACTTCCACACATCGCATAAATCAATGGATTTATTGAGAGAACACTTCGGTAAGCAGATAATTTCATGTTTTGGGCTGGTCAATTGGCCACCGAGATCGTGTGATACCACACCGTCAGACTTTTTCCTATGGGGATATGTAAAGTCTTAAGTCTATGCGGAGAATCCCGCTTCGATTCAGACCTTGGAGCAAAACATCACGCATATCATTCGCCAGTTAGCAGTCAAAATGCTCGAACGAGTCATCGAAAATTGGATTCAACGGATGGACCAAGTGAGACGTAGCCGCGACCAACATTTGAAAGAGACAATCTTCAAAAAATAAATGTCAAAGAATGTGCTTTTGAATGATAATAAACCTATTCCATTAAAGTGAAGTTTTTGTGTTTTTTCTGTAAGAAAAGTAGGGAACCTAGAAAAATATCACCTTTTATATGTATCTATTTACTTTATAGGGTCTACTCCGTTACCTTCTGTGTGTTTCAAAATTCGTTGCAAACTTAATATACCTTGTGCAAGGTATAAAAACCGCATATCACTGCATATGGCAAAAGTTGCACAAAAAGCGCTTTGTTTTCGGTTAAAGAACATGTGAGCTGTGCTTTGCCAAAAAGCATTACTAGTAGACGAGCAATGTTATCATAAAAGCAGGCGAGTCAGCTTCCAAATAAAAAGCGCCCAAAAGAGACTGCTAAACTTAGGAAAGTAAAGCCATGAACTTTAGGCAAAGTAGAACGAGCATTTAAGATAATAAAATGGTTTTTATAACTAAAATATTTTCCATTTTTCTATTTAGAAAATCTTCTACTCACTACCATCATAATACTTTGAGAAGTTAGCTGGCAAAAAAAATTGCTGGTAAGCAAAACACTTTTCGTAGCATTTCTTCACATATTTTTATTTTCGTAAGTGCAAAGTGCAATGTCCGCGCTCAAGTTCACTTACTGCAAGGCAACGGGTTTTTTCTTGGGCGCACAATGCTTATGCGGCAAACAATGGTTACTGAGACATACTCTCAAGGACTAACTGTAAAAAAAAATTACAATAAGAAACGTAAGCGCAAGATTTGGAATGGGGTAGTCTGTTGTTTGCTGACATTTCGCACCTTTCACCTTTTGACATGTCTTATTCTTTGCTTGCTGTGCCTTGCCTTTTCTTGGTGTTTGCATGAGAAGAGCGGCTTTGTTGTTGTTTTAGCATGTTTTTTATTTTTATTTCTTTTATTCTCTGCATCAAGACGTACTTTGAAAAGGCTTTGTTAGACGAAGACTAGCCAGCTAGTACTTGAGGCGACTTTGACGGCGAGACATACTTCCGCTAGCAGCGGCTTGAATTTTTTGTTGGACTAAGCTAGAAACAATAGGAAGATGATTTAATAAAAAAAATACGCAATAATTTAAAGCCATATGTTTCGGATTGTGACTGCACTTGGATGGAGGAGGATGGTGAAAATTTGAAAGCAGTAACACATGTGGGCGATATAGTGTTGATGGTGTCAGGGAAGTTTACTTCTACAATCAGAGAGGTTATGGAAAGAACGCTATGAAGATGACAGCTATGGGCCGGGCCTGATGATATTTATTCGATCCCCACAACGAAATACTTAGGAGTTTGTAAGCGAGCATTTTACTCCTCCACCTACTGCGCTTAGTAGTTTTTATTCGCAATGTTGCAGCATATTCTGTTATAAGAATTAAGTAGTTAGGTGGTTGGAATTGGAAGGGTTATGGACATAGCGATATCCCGTACCAGCTTCATTTAGATTAATCAGACTATGTCCGCCCAAGACTAGTTTTCGATAGTCTCTTTTGAGTGAGTTTACCCTCAAGACATGAATGGAGAAGAGGTTTGGTATACATACTACCAAACTAGACTGCGGAGTAGGAGCGTGGGTATACTCCAAGATTCGTTATATCTCCCTCTCTAACCGTCTACCAAACTCAGCCAGCATCGCTCAGCGAAAGGACTATGTAAAGAAAGCTGTGGAGTTCTATTGAACAACTACGATGGTATACAGAAAGCATTCATATACACGGATAGTCAGCCGGCATTGTTGGCCTTGTCGACTCCCAGATAAATTCCAACCAAATTAACAACTGCTAGAAGACTTTAAGCTCAGTGACTTTCCCATTTAGGTTCCCGTTCACAGGAGCATTTTCGGCAACGAAAAAGTAAGCTCCAAAGATTCGCATCTCTCTTAGCCACAACAATAGTGTAGGCCGTCAGTTATGGCTTCGAGAGGTTGTGTCTAAGGATCCTTCCTACGGATGCGAAGGCCTCAATCCCCTAGTATGATAAAGCAGAAGGACGGAGACGTTCCGGCAGTCATGGAGGTAGACCCAGTACTATCGGACGCAGCCATCAATGAAGGCGGATCGTCAATTGGCGAATCCGTCTTGAGTTTAGAACGGCCTTTCGAGGAGGAGGAGGCGGGATACTAAGAAGCAGGGCGCTGAACTGGCGCTGTTGGAAAAATCCTGGAGAATGAAATTTCGTTAGGTTAATCTGCAACATGAAAAGGCAGCATCCGCAAAACTACAGCTCCGTCTAGAACGAGGCAGAGACGTTGTCGTCCTTATCCAGGAGCCGTGACTGAGAAGTTGTCGAATTTCTGGATTGAGGGCGAAAAGTCATAAGCTTTTAGCGACCAGTGACGCAGATAGAATGGGTGCTTTCTTGCTATTACGGGAATGTTTTTTATTGTCTATTTGTCTACGATGGCGACTTTGTCATTGCCAAAGTAAAGGGTAAGAATCAGGTTTCTGACTGATCTCGCGTTTATACGAGGATGTGAAGTGAAAACATCCCTAATGCCGCCGAGGTAGGTTCTAAAGGAAGCACGATAAAGAGGAACCAGTGTTGTTATTGGTGCCGACGCAAGTTCGACGATAGCTCGGATACAAACCAAAGAGCTGAGTCACGAGTTTTTTACAGATGAAAATCTTTTCAACAGGACTAACTAATCCACTTTTGTCACAACCGTCAGAGATGAAGCCCTTGACCTGGCTTTAACCTGAACTGCGGTAGCAGCTCTGACCTCAGATTAAAGGGTGCTAGAGGACCAAGCATTCTGTGACCACAGGAACACCGCGTTCAGTAAGGACTCAGCGCGCCCGTCTAGGAAAATCCATAGAAATATCAAGCAAACAAAGTGGGACCTAGATTGCAGAAAGCTTCGACAAGCCCTTACAGACACGTCAGATGGTATGCCTTGATCTATTGTTGTTGTTGCTGTTGTTGTTGTTGTAGCGGCAGAATTATGCCGAGTAGACAGTCCTTGGCCAGATAAAAATAGGGCTCCGTTCCGGTTACATAGACCCAACTGGACTGGATTGGAGCGGTATTCCTTGCTCTCTGCTGACGCGGTGGATATGTGCGCCGTTGTGTTCAGCACTGCTTCCCTAGCTCGCCTCTATCCCACCCCCATTTTCAATAATTTATGGACCTGGTTAAAAAAACTCGAGTGATTCTAGATATATCTATATTTTTCGGCACGTATTCCTTAGAGCTTTTGTCAACAAGGCGTGAATTTTTCACTGTAGGACAAACAACGATAAGCTTACATAACTCTTACGTACCCTATGAGAATTCACACCGATCTATGCATAGAAGAATAAAGGAAAAGAAATTTGCTGATAATTCAAAAAGCCGATTTGAAACTAGTTACTTTTAAGTGTCCACAAACCTGCGATTTCTTTCGCCTAACCGCTCCTAAAACCCCTGACATTTGTCTCATTTTTCATACTAAAGCCGCGTCGCTCTGCTAGTACGAAAAAATAACGGAAATGCCTACAGAGCCAGCAACTACAACGAACCGAAAGACGAACTGTTGGCTTTATCGCACACAAAAACCAAAGCGAAATGGAGTATGTACAGAGGCAAAGGTGATTACAAGGTAAGTGCGGTGGCAGTGATTTATGGCCGCTCAAATTTGCAGACATTTTGCGCTGATTTTGCTAGTTTCAAAAGTGTAGAGCAACAGCAAAAGAAAAGGAAATATACCAATGCGAGCCAGCGAAAATAGACGCCAGCTAGGCGTACGGCAACGTAGAAGCATAGTTAAAGGCGCACGCCGGCAGACAGGTGGCACAAAAGGCATGGAGACTGAAGTCAAAATAGAAAACGAAGAAGAAATGACGGCTTTCGTGAGCAAATAGTTAAGAATTAAAAATTACAGTTTAGTTAGAGGTTGGGGGGGAGAACACTCTTACACTTTTATTGCTTGTGTTGTAGGTGAAGCAGACAATGGAGAGAGTTAGAAATGGAGAAGTGCATTTCGGGCGAATTTGAAGTAGCGGCGCAGCGATTGTGGTCTATGGAGCTGATAAGCGTTTGGCATAAAGCGAAAAGTGGCGTAAGAAGTTATTTGAATTATTACTTTTACCATCTGCTAATTAACAAAGTCGACCGCGAGGTTTGAGTGATTAAAGTGCGCATAAAGGTCATAATGAAAACAATAATAATGCGGATAGTTGATAATTTTATTAGAGACGGCAAAGCAGTTTACATTTTTTTTTCTTTAACCACTCAACGCTGTTCGAAAATAAGCGAGTGATTTAAAGAGTTACGTGTGTTTTGACGGCCAAAAAATGCCTATTTTGACAAAGATTTGTTTCGACATAATAAATTAAATTATTTATTACAACTTTTAAGCATAGCAAAGTGAAATATTTGGAAGATATTTTGTGAATTTTTTATAAAAATTTTTGGCAATGCACTCATTGGCAGCTGGTTTCCGAAGACGGTCCAAAAACGTGTTTTCGAGTGAGTCAGCATAACAGACGAAGGATTAAACTAAAATTAAAAAAAATCTAATTTCATCGATTAGCAGATGAGTACAGATCATGCTTAATCCAAGGATTAGGAAAAAGTTAACTTTTGGCAAAGCAGCAAGCAAAACTGTAGAATTTTAGATCTAATTTCCACCACACATTGTCTAAAAAAGAAATTAATTAATTCTACGATCAATCATGAGGTCATCCTATTTGGAAGAACTGCTAAAATGTCAATAAGACACTTTAATAGTTTCCGAAAAATCATTACCACCGACTTTAAGAACGATGTTTCGATAAAAACACGATCAAAGATAGGTCTAGCTTGATGCACCGCCCACCTTAAGGTTCTATCTCCTACACGTTTATTTCCATTGCTTTGGAACTTTGGGAAAATATTCCAAACATATCACATATTCACAATACGGCTTACGTTAGGTTATTCGGACCTTAGCGTTGTTATATAGAGTGCCGTTACATTGTACATAAGAAGTGGTAATCATGCAGAATGCCAGCGCTTGATATGAATTTCAATAGGTTCTGCGGCTTTACAATTTACACCTTTTAAGTGGACCATCAAGTATTTGAAGTGTTGCCTCGCTAGTGCAAGACAAGTACACGCGAGTTTCTCCATTGTTACCCTGATCCCTTCCTCTTGCTCATTACCTGCAGTCTTCTTGATCTGTCAGCCCCATTCAGTGATAATTCGAATTATGTTCATACAGTCTCTTCTGTCAGTGAGAAGGCACTGTGTGTATTTTTAAACTACCTCTTTGCTTATGACCATTGCAGATTCGCATCTTGATAGATCTTTCGATCGAGCTTTAATCTTCCTTGTCATGCTTTTGTCCAGATTGCCGTTAAGACATTGCGTAATTTACTCATATTTAAGAAATTTTCCAATACAAAATCGTATTTCAGCCAAATTTATAAACAAAGTTGGAGTGGAACTCTTTCAGAATCTCAACAAATTTTCTAACAAAACCTTAGCATATCATCTAATAAAGCTTACAGCAGATAGAAAAAATTTAATAAGATATTTTAGATCGAGGTTAGTCTAATCCCTTACGTGCGAAGCTCTTAGATTTCTAAGTCGAGTTATAGATAAAGCTGGACAGAAGTAGAGAAGGTGTTCCAGCGTCTCTCTAAAGCATACTTCCCGCGCTTCATAATGATCATCTAGCTCGCATGTAATGCTAGTAGGTTTTGATATGTCATAAGGCCAACAGTTGTTCTACATTATTTTCAAAACTTATCTCTAGATTCAGATTGTGAACCACCGTCTTCGCCTGATTTAGTTCTGTGTGACTTCCGGCTTTTCAGCAAACTCAAATGACCACTCCGGGGAAACCGTTTTGAGTCAATTGAAGACATGAAACGTGAATCTATATACGCATTGAAGGCTCTTCCGGAAATTGCCTTTAACAACTTTTTTGTTTGGAAGGAGACTTTGAAGGAGACGACATAGACTTTGAAGAGTAATTTAAGCATTTTTAACTCATAGTTGTCCTTTAAAAGTACGAAAATTTAGACTTTTTCAAAAATCAGTGTTGCCACCTGTTCCAAAATTTAAAGGAAAAAGTAGAAATCAAAAAATTATGTACTAAAATGACTTGTTAATCATTTCTCCTGAACTATTAAATACCTAACCTTGAAACAGTGTTGCCAACTTACTTGAAAGTAAAATTTTTTAGTTTAAAATTGATTAAAAACGTAATAAGAAAAAATGTTGACTTCGGCTGCCCTATACTAGATATAAAACGCTTCACAGCAGCACTTTTAAAGCATAAAAGGATACAAAAAAATATTTTTCTTGATTTTGAAAAGACAGTTTGTATGGCAACTACAAACCGTTCTCCGTTTTCAATAATATATTTGGAGATTGTGGCGAAGTCTTGGATAATAGTCTGTGCCGAATTACGTGACAATACCTTGTTAAATAAAAAAGTTTGCGATAGAAGGACTTGATTTTCGTCGCTGAGTTTGTATGACAGCTATATACCCTAGTAACTCGATCTGAAGAATTTCTTCGGCGATTGCTACGCTACCTTTAACAATAACCCATGCCGAATTTGGTCAAGATATCTCGTCAAAAGACAAAGCTTTCCATACAAGGAGTTAATTTTGATCGTCGAGTCTGTATGGCAGCTTTACGCTATAGTGATGCGATATCAAGGATTCCCTCAAATAAGCAGCTACTTGTGGAGAAAACGAGGTTTACAAAATTTGAGATCGTTAACTCAAAAACTAAGCGACTACTTGCAGTATAAACATACAGACCGAATTATAAGAAATATCAACGAAAAGCATGATATATAAAAATAACAAAAATGATATACCCATAAAATTGTCAATATGTCCATCTAAGTCTAATAAATATGCCCGTCGGGACAAAAAATACAGCTGCTTACATAAAAGAAAGAAAGAATTATTCGTCGCATTTCATATGCAAATTTGGTTTATTAAAACAAGCATACCCTTAGGCGCAGCAAAACTACACAAAAAAATTTGCAAACGCGAAAATGATAAGACGACGCTCCTGCGAAGCTCTGCCACTCAGCCGCATGTGAATTTTTTCGGAATATTTATTGGCATTTCAAGTAGTCGAGTCATTTCACCAACAGATAAGCATTGCAAAGTAACTGTATTTTGTGTCTCCGTGAACCTACGCTGGCATTATATACAGCTCGTACAAAAAGCTACTTTTGGAATGTGCACACATGTAGAACCTAATGTGCCGTTGGTTGTTTTCCATTTATTTCTCGACTTTTTTACGTTTTCATTCTTCAAACTTTCGTCCTTTATCAGTTAGTCTTTACAAATGAGTTCGTATGTCTCCTTTTGTGTTGGGTTCTTGTTCATTTGGATGGACATGTGCAAGTGTACGTTTGGATGAACAAATAAAGGGTGTTTTGATGAGAGCAGGCCGATTTTGGTTCGAGGTATATGAGTTCTGAATGCCACTGGTGGAAGTCATGGATTATTTCGAAGGTACTAAGAAGCTTAATGACTCCAACGAAAAATGTTTGCACATTCACAGAGCGACTTTGAGGTCTTACATACTATATTTTGAAGTTAAAAGAAATCGGTCCTCGAAATCGCGTACCGAAATTGTTTTCTTCCAACCTGACCTCGTCAGCGAAAAGCGCCAGATTGAGCTCTGTGAAATCAAGTGGTCGAGCACTACGAGACCTTCAACAGAGGTTGTGTTTTCTGGACATCTCTCCTCTCTTTTAGAATAATATTGGTAGCTGATGTATAACTTTTTGGATTCAACTACGAAATATTGTGGAATCGAACTCAGAGTCTTAAAAGAAACTCTCTAACATGCTCTTTCCAGCTTTGAATTCGACTTTAGCGTATCAAGCTTAATACACTAAATCATGCCATATGTGAAGCACCTTATATGAGCTCTGTCATAACTTCGTACGTGTAGTGATTTGAGTATATGCGTTTATTTCCGCTACACTCTTCATTGACTCATAAGAAATGTGAAACAAGTTAAATGAAGGATGTTGCTTTAAGTGTTCTATGCAGGAAATTAGAAAAGCTGCATCTTTTGTAAGGATGTTGTATTTTGTTCGTGTTAAAAATAGAAAGAGCGAAATTATATTGAAGAGGGTAACTTTCTTTTGATTAAAATTTTAAATTAGCTGCCAGCTTTTTGCCTTTTTCGCAAAGAAACCAGTAGCCAAATTGAAAAATACTAAGTGTTTGAACACCGGACAAGAGGTAGAGCTGGGTAAAAGTGGACCGTGAAGACCTTAGCGCATTCCTTATTTTAATTCCAGTTCACTGATGACGTGATATAAGTATATTATATTACAATATATAATAATGAAGAGATTGGAAAACATAGTATATTTTTCATTTTTTCTATTGAAAAAACTTTGTATGATTGTATGGCAAAAGAAAACTCACTAAAATGTGTTTCAAACAAGCGTCTTCAGATTTAGTATTACAATGTAAAAAATAGAGTTTAGGAGGTTTTAAAACAATCGCAAGATAACTTGATGAAACTTGGTACATCAAATTTTTTCAAGGCCTTCACCGCTACATCTAGTGATCAAACAAGTTACAAAACATACTATTCAACTAATGATAGTAGAGGATTTCGGCAAAGGAAAGATAATATCGTCTCAACATTTCAAGGACCTAGGATAAGACACACCCTTCTTCGTAGGGACGGCGTTAAAAAGAGCATTAACTTTACAAAGAATTTTAGAGTTACTCTAAGGCGGAGTGGAATGACTCCAAGCTCAACACGCTGCTAAGGGGCAGCACTATCCAGTGGTACACTGACGGCTCAAAACACCGAAAGACATTGGACGAGACATTGCGAGACCACAAACCAAGCTATCCATACCAATGGGACGTTTTCAGAGCATCTTTAAAGCAAAAGCCTTTGCTTTAAATCAGTTTGCAGAACTCAATCTCCATCGCAACCAGCGTATCGCCAAACTTAACGATAGTCAAGCGGCACTAAAGACGATCTCAGCATTGACAATAGGCAGCAGGATTGCGCCATGCCAGGGTACTTCAGGGAGGATACAACCTTGCAAGGTTTAAGGAAATGATCAGCCTCTCCTCCCCTGAATTTGTCAGGAAACACTTGTTCAACATGGGCATAGTCTCTTGCGCAAACTGTCGGTTCTGCGACATGGAACAGCAAACCACGGAACACCTGATTTTGGATTGCTCAGCAATTTACAGAAGTATGCTCAAGGCCCTAAATTCCATCTAAGTGGACAGGGATCATATCACCTCAGTCACGTCCAGCAGGCTCGGGGAATTGTTCAGAATGTTGGACCTTGGTGGTCATATATGATATAGGAGAGGACACAATAGACCGTAGGTCGGATGGCAAAACCTGTATTTTACTTTCTATCTATCTATCTACTAAGAGTCCGAAAGCGCTTTTCATAGGATCAGGTGTCAAAATAGGACAATAGGCATGGTACCGCCTATCATTACATGAAATCCTATATCTCAGGTCTCACTCAACCACTTCCAACCAAATTTAGTGTCTAACATTTTATGGAAATGGGCGAAATCGGATTATAACCAGATTAAGTATATCTTTATTTATTTCTTTCAATTTTAGAGTATATAAACCGAGAGCCAATGACGTTAGCGGAATAAAATTTTGTACAAATAGCTCCTTTACAAATTATCTAAATCGGACCGCAACGGCCTGCAGCCTGCAGATACCATATTATATGGTAATCAATGTTTACAAATAATGATTTTCGTTATTTTAACAATTTTCGTTTTTATACCCTGAACAGGGTATATTAAGTTTGTCACGAAGTTTGTAACACCCAGAAGGAAGCGTCGGAGACCCTATAAAGTATATATATAAATGATCAGTATGTTGAGCTGAGTCGATTTTTCCGTGTCCGTCTGTCTGTCTGACCGTCCGTCCGTCTGTCCGTACGTCCGCCTGTATACATATATACGAACTAGTCCTTCAGGTTTTAAGATATCGTTTTGAAATTTTGCAAACGTAATTTTCTCTTCAAGAATTTGCTCATTTGTCGGAACTGCCGATATCGGACCACTATAACATATAGCTGCCATACGAACTGAACGATCGGAATCAAGTTCTTGTATGAAAAAATTTTTCATTTGACAAGATATATTCACGAAATTTGGTATAGATTATTTTCTAAGACAACAATGTAATCTCCGAACAACTTGTTTAGATCGGCTTACTATATCATATAGCTGCCATGCAAACCGAACGATCGGAATCAAGGGCATGTATGGAAAACTTTCGCATTTGACATGGTATCTTTACGAAATTTGATATGGATTATTGCTTAAGGTAATAATATAATCTCCCAAAAAATTTTCTCGGATCGGATTACTATAGCATATAGCTTCCATATAAACTGAACACATAGTTTTTAAAAGAAATGCACCTGTGAAGGGTATATTAGCTTCGGTGCAGCTGAAGTTAACGTTTTTATACTCTCGCAACAAAGTTGCTAAGGAGAGTATTATAGTTTTGTTCACATAACGGTTGTTTGTAAGTCCTAAAACTAAAAGAGTCAGATATAGGGTTATATATACCAAAGTGATCAGGGTGACGAGTAGAGTTGAAATCCGGATATCTGTCTGTCCGTCCGTCCGTCTGTCCGTCCGTCTGTCCGTGCAAGCTGTAACTTGAGCAAAAATTGAGATATCATGATGAAACTTGGTACACGTATTTCCTGGCTCCATAAGAAGGTTAAGTTCGAAGATGGGCAAAATCGACTCACTGCCACGCCCACAAAATGGCGAAAATCGAAAACCTATAAAGTGTCATAACTAACCCACAAATAAAGATATTAAAGTGAAATTTGGCACAAAGGATCGCATTAGGGAGGGGCATATTTGGACGCAATTTTTTTGGTAAAGTGGGCGTGGCCCCGCCCCCTACTAAGTTTTTTGTACATATCTCGGAAACTACTATAGCTATGTCAACCAAACTCTATAGAGTCGTTCTCTTCAGGCATTTCCATATACAGTTCAAAAATGGAAGAAATCGGATAATAACCACGCCCACCTCCCATACAAAGGTTATGTTCAAAATCACTAAAAGTGCGTTAACCGAACAAACAAAAAACGTCAGAAACACTAAATTTTACGGAAAAAAATGGCAGAAGGAAGCTGCACCCAGGCTTTTTTTAAAAATTGAAAATGGGCGTGGCGTCGCCCACTTATGTACCAAAAACCATATCTCAGGAACTACTCCAACGATTTCAATGAAATTCGGTATATAATATTTTCTTAACAGCCTGATGACATGTACCAAATATGGGTGAAATCGGTTCACAACCACGCCTTCTTCCAATATAACGCTATTTTGAAGTCCATCTGATGCCTTTTCTGTATAATACGAGTATATACATTAGGAACCAATGATGATAGCGGAATAAAACTTTACACAAATACGGTATTTGAAAAATATGTAAATGATGGATAATGAAATCTCGATTATCACTTTATCATCCGAGAGTATAAAATGTTCGGTGACACCCGAACTTAGCCCTTCCTTACTTGTTTATTGTTTATGCTGTTCATGAGAGATATAAAAAACACAAAATCTTGGATATTCGAATTTTTCATATAAACTTTGAGGTTATGTGACAAAAGTATATGTATATATAAAGGCTATAGACCTATTCATGACCTACAACGTTGTGATACAACTTTTTTCTATACGAGTCGTAGGTTTGCTGGTAATCGAGATAAGCCATTATTAACCCTTAAAAATTCAACAACGTCTCTCCCCCCTCCTTTTTCCAACCTTAGACCGCCCGTAAATTATTTTATTTTAATGTTTGTCATTTCTGTTTCATTTCCGATAGGTTTCATCTTCATCATCATAATTAAAAAAAAAAATGATAGTATACGTATCATTTTTTTTTTAATTATCTACTCAGGTCTAGTTATTTAATTTTTCATATCTTTTAAGGGATTAATTACTTTTAGTTAATAATTTTATTTAGTTTTTATATTTTTATTTTTTAATTTATCCCTTTTTCTATGGAATATTATATTTTTTATCTAATGTTTTAAGAATTAATGATTTCTTATTTTTGTCAAATATTGCGCTTAAATTTTCAAATTTTCCACTTTAAATTCCACTATCAGCGAAGAGGCACAAATTCTAACGCCGCAAGTAATCATCTACTGCTCTTCCTCTTTTATTCAATTTCCCTTGCCGGCAGTTAACAGCTGCTCACCAACAAGGCTATGCGAAAAATTACCATTTGACTAGCTGCCAGCATGAACCTAGCTACGCTATCTATTGACAAGCCTGCCGCTACGTGCGTGCCAGTGTGTGCGTGTGTCAGTGTATGTTTGTGTGTGCGAGTGTGTGCCAGCTGCATGCGTCAAGGTTAGGGGTGATGCCAAAATAATTGTGGCACTGATATCGAACTCAAAGTAACGGCGCAGCTTTATTGTCTGCATGCAGCTAGAGGGTAATATACAAATGTATGCATGTATGTAAGTATGTGGCGCTTCGCTTTCGCTGGTAGTCTAGGTCGGAGCAATTTCTGATTGCCTTTTAAATTTCAAATATTCACGGCAGTGTGTCGTTCAATGTCATAGATAAAGTAATTCCTGCGTACGATTTCGCCTTGCGCCTTGACATTTATAACGCCCGACTACCCTACTACCCTTGCCTATTGCTCGTTAGGTATTTTAGTGTATTTTGTGGGTATTTATCATTGACAATTTTGTCGGTGACTTTTTGCACGAATTTTATTTGCAATTTTCATTTGCGCACAAATGACTGCGTGTGCATTTGTCGCCAAATCGTGTAATTATTGAATTGGAAATAGCGGTGCGTAGCACGAAATGTGCTGATAAAATTTATTTTTTACCCGTTTGTGTTTTTTTGTTTTTGTTTAAACGGTATCAAAGCAAATGAATTTCGAAAGAAATGTCTTCTTGGCTTTTAAGTCTACTTTTCGGGTGCATCGTCGACAGCTGTCAAAAAGGTTGAGAACATTGGTATGTCCTTAGAAATTTTTATTACTTCTTGGCTCGTTAGTTCGAGTGAAGGAGAGTGGCGGTGAGACAACAAAGAAATCTATAAAGAATTTTGTAAAATTTATATATTTTTTTAATCGCAATTAGTTTTAAATTTGTATGACAGCTATGTATATGCCATAGTCATCCGATTGGAACAATTTCTTCAGGGATTATATTATTTCCTTAGGCAACAATCCTTGCCGAATTTCGTGAAGATATCTCGTCAAATGAAAGAGTTTTCTATGCAAGTACTTGAATCCGATCGTTCAGTTTGTATGACAGCTATATGCTATAGCGTTCCGGTGATATCGGTGTTTCCAACAAATGAGCTTCTTGGAGAAAAAAGAACATGAACAAAATTTCAAATCGATTTCTTAAAATATATACAGACAGACAGACGTATATGGCTAAATCGACAGCTCAGCGTAATTTAGATACATATGTATTTTATAGGATATTCGAGGTTTCCTTCTGGATGTTACAAACTTAATAAACCTCTTCAGGGTATAAAAATTAATGACAATGGTCTATTACCTTCCCAAAATCTCACTTACTATATATATTGAAGGATGACACTTGACCATATGGCTTCATAGGCATCAGCTCAGTCAGTATGAGAAATACGCTTTGGGATCCAAAATAATATAAATTAAATTGCGGATATCCACAGCGATGCCCGATACGGATTCTAGTGTATCTGACACATCAAGTCTTTCAACATCAAGAACTGATCATGGCAATAGAAAACGAAAATATAATGCGGTTACAGCGAGATAGTTTTTTGCGGTGAAGTTGGATTAAGTTAAGAGATCGATCCTAACAGGGATCTCATTAGGACAGCTTAGAATGCTGGTCCGTTATGTTACTTGTAATTCCTATTTGAGCTATGTCTCCTGGTTCGGCTAACGAAAAACAGCCGAGATATTTGATCCTCCGGTTTGCAAATGCTAGACAATGGAGGAGAAAGTGGCTAGATATTTTCACGTCACTGCTCTCCAACTTTAACAACTTACTTCTGTCAGTTATTTTAACATTACCTCATGAACGTCTATTGAATGCCCAATGCCCAATAAGAACCCGTGTGAACCCCGAGTGAGGACAGACACACCTTATATGAAAAAGTGTGTAACAATCAACAAAAAATCAAAAAAAACGGGTACCAACGCCAACTTTTTTTGCAGCTAAAAAAGTATGTGGAGGGAACGTGGCCTCTTAAATGCACTATGGTCGTTTTTGCCGTGCACACAGGTGTTTTCTCACACTTTTGCGACATCTAGCGGCCGGAGTATGTAAACTAGGTGAGTCAAACAAATTCCAATGCCTAGAGGACACTTGGTCGCCCATAACGTTTTTCGTCTTCCACGCAAAAATTATCCCTTTTAAACCCTGCAACCCAGTTTTGGCAGTCGATATCGGTATTCAGCCTAGCGGTATCACAAAAGGCTTACGTCGACTAGTAATGTCGAACCGCGGATTCGTTTACTAAAACTATTTATAAAATTTACTCCGCCATTCGTAGAGAAAACAGAAGCTATGGCGCGGTTTAATCCAGAAGTTCGACTTAGAATAGAATAGAAATTATTTGAAGGCGTTGGACATCTCTGTGACGTCGTTGTGGCAAATTTTGTGAAAAGATCCCGGATATAAGATCAAATTGACGTAAGGACTGAAGCCGCTTGACCACCAGAATCGTCGTATGTTCGTGAATTGGGCTGAGCAACAACTTGAAAATTATCCATATTTACATCAACAAATCATTTTCAGCGATGAGGCTCATTTCTGGCTGAATGACTTCGTCAATAAGTAAAGTATGCGTTATTGGTCAGGCAGCAATCCACACGTACTCTGAGTCACCATTGCATCTCGAAAAAATTACGGTTTGTTGCGATTTATGGGCAAGCGGCATCATTGGACCGTACTTCTTCCGTGATGAGCCAGACCGGCACGTTACTGTGAATGGGAATCGCTACCGCTCATCGATAACCGCATATTTTTGGCCCAAATTGGATGATATGGACTTGGACAATATGTGGTTACAAAAGGACGGTGCCACAAGCCACACGGCGAATGTCACAATAGATTTATTGAAAACCAAGTTTGGTAACGTGTTATCTCACGAAATGGTCCAGTCAATTGGCCGCGACGATCGATCTATGCGATTTGACAACGTTAGACTATTTCCCGTGGGAAATTATGAAATTCGTATCATTATCGACCGATTTATGCTTTGAAGCCGTCGAAAAATGGTTTCAGCGTCAGGACTTCTGTAAGCGTGCTCCTGTTGGTTGAAAATCAAGTTCCATACATCCATAATGGCATCATTTTGTTTTATTTAAAAAACTTTTGTAGCGCTCTTATATCATTTTATATGTATATATATATTCATATGTATATAGTGATAGCGTTCAAAGTTGACAATATAAAAAACACATGCCAAATTATGTTTTCATCGAAAACTCCATAACTTTTGAATCGTTAGGGATAAAAATTTTAAGAATGCGGATTCTAGTCGAGCATAAAATTTTCTTAACGAAAACCACTTCAGGGGTTCACTTCCATATAGAATATTTACTATTATAGATTATAATATTGTACTGCCTACAAATACAGTACATAAGTAACCCTATAGGTATATACATACATATGTATATAACAATCCATCAAAACCAGTACAGCACGCTCAGCGCTCAACAATTAACGAGCGTAAACAATTTGTAGAAATATTTACAACATTTTTCCCAACACGCAGCATAACAAAGTGTGGAAAGCGGAATTTTAGAAAATAAAAAATTAACAAATTTAAAGTTACAACTGTATAATTGCTAGCACTTAATCGAGCTGTCAACAGCAGAGCGCTTCATTATGCACAGACCTCGCACTGCTACACCACAAGCCACCATCAATTGGCAACTGTTGCTAACTCGGCATGTCTACATGTACTTTGCAATAGTCGTAATGCTTGTTGGTGTTGTAAGCGTTTTTATACCCTGAACAGAGTATATAAAGTTTGTCACGAAGTTTGTAACAATCGGACCCTATGAATTATATATATATGTACATACATATAAAGGGATCAGCCTGACAAAGTGAGTCGATTTAGTCATGTGCGTCTCTCTGGCTGTATAGACGCGAGCTAGTCGCAGAGTTTTTGAGATATCGTTCTGAAATTTTGCACACGTCATTTGCTCACCAAGAAGCTGCTCATTTGTCGGAACCGCTGATATCGGATCATTTCAGGATATAGCTGCTATATAAACTGAACGATCAAGCTTAAGTCCTTGTATGGAAAGGTTCTTTATTTTATAAGGTATCGTCACAAAATTTGGCTTAGATTATTATCTAAGGCATCGCTACAATCTCCGAAGAAATTCTTCAGATCAGATCACTATAGCATATAGCTGTCTTACAAACTGACCGATCAAACTCTAGTTCTTGTATGGAAAGGTTCCTTATTTGATAAGGTATCGTCACAAAATTTGGCACAGATTATTATCTAGAGCATTGCTAAAATCTCCGAAGAAATTGTTCAGGTCGGACCACTACAGCGCATAGCTGCCATACAAACTAAACGATCGAACGCAAGTCTTTGTTTAGAAAACTTTTTTATCTCACAAGATATACATATTCGCAAAATATGGCATGAATTATAGTACATGAGAGTGGTATTATAGCTTCGGTGCAACCAAAGTTAACGGTTTTTCTTTTCTGTTTTATTTTTTTATGAATTGCTACAAAGTGTATTGGACTCTCTCCATGGTTGAGACTTAAGTAATAGAAATTAGCGACATGCGTGCCAGTTCGCAAGCGCAGCTGGACAACTATATGACATTTGCAACAACAACAACAACAAACACAATATCAACACCCACAACCAGTAGTGTTTGTTGTTGCTTTTAGCTAGTCTTTTTCTTTTCGCTGCTCTTGTCATTCCCTCGCCGGGGTAGTTGTGGATTGGTTTGTGGTCGTTGACGGCACTAAGCGCGTTAGCAATTAATTTGCATGTTGCTACTGTAAAGCAACAACAATAACAACTGCAATACATTGTAGCTGAATATGCGCATATGTTTGAGTACAAGTCAGTCAGACACAACTGACCACAAACAATGTTTTGCCCCACATTCGATTAGACTGTCAAAGTGCGCAAGCAACTTTAGGTCGGCGGGCGCTGGAAGTAGCGGGTGGGGTATGTAACTATTCTAATGGAGTAAAAAATGTGTAAAAAAAAGAACATTTGTATTATCTTTTGATGCATACATTTGTATATGTCTGTACATTTGTAGCCACCTTTAGGGAATCTAGTGCGCCAATGCAGCCATTTGACTAATTTGCTGGCAATTTAAATGAATTAGTGTACTTTAAAGAAATGTCCTAAATTAGCTGAGGAAAAACGACTATGAACTAATTGAGTTGATTTCTGTACGGGATATGGAAATTAGCATGACATTACTAAAAAGTTGAAACTACAATGTTGCAAGTATGCGCTACTATGTTGCAAATATGCGCTACAATGTCTCAGTGGAACGTTGTTGTTTAACCCTTGCTGTACGAATGTGTAAAAAAATAAAATAAAAATAAATTTCAACTCTAATGGATAGTATCACGTATTCCTGGTACTCAGAGTACTATATTTGAGCTGACACCATAACCTGGATGAATGAAAAATTTAACGTCAAAAGGGAACGACAAAGCTTTGGGCTGTTGTATTCTAACAGATGATCAAAGTAGAGATACTTTTTTCAATATCCTTTACCGACAGATCATCAACGTCCCAGTCTCTTCAGACCCAGCATTCATTAATGGATAATATTCATTCTCCAGCACGCTGGGGAGAAAATATAGCAGACGATGCCTGAAGAGATTCAAGCGCCGCAGTTTAACAAGAAAAAACAACGGTTTGGTTTCGTGGCCATATTTGTGGAATCAGAGGTCCATATTTCTTCAAAAATGATACCGGTGAGAACGTGACCGTCAATGGCGACCGTTATCGCGCCATGATAATCGACTATTCCATGCCAGAAATTGAAACTCGCGATCTCGGCGACATTTAGTTTCAACAAGACGGCGCCATTTCCAACACATCGCATCAATCAATGGATTTGTTGAGAGAACACTTCGCTGAGCAGACAATTTAACGTTTTGAGCAGGTCGATTGGCCACAAAGATCGTGTGATATTACACTGTTGCAATTCTTTTTATGGGGATATGTAAAGTCTAAAGTCTAAACGGACATTCCCGCTTCGATTTACCACCCGAAATGCTCGAACGAGTCATCGAAAATTGAACTCAACGGATGAACCATCTGAGACGTGCCCCGGCTAACATTTTAAAGCGATAACCTTCAAAACATGAATGCCAAAGAATGTTTTTTCGAGTGATAGCAAACATATGTTTTCTCTTGAAAAAGGTAGGGAACCTCGAAATGGATCGCCCTTTGTGCATCTTTCTGATTCGCAAAAAAATCGAGCCATTCCTGAAGTGGATGATTACCGATTATGAAAGGTGGGTCACCTACGACAACGTCAAAAAAAAAAAATGGTTAGCCAGAGCAAACCGGAGCCAGGTCAGGACTGACGGTAAACCTTCTTACCTTCTTTGTTATGCGTTCAGTGGGATTAGCAGGCAATCATCTATTATGAACTGCCAAAATCTTATTTCGGATCTGAGAAGTATCAACGAATGGACTATTTGAAAAAGGGCAATGATAGACCACTGAGTTCGATAGTGCCAGGAGTTTCGGGAGCTCGGTTGAGAGCTTTTAAAATGGGTCAACAGGACTAGCTCTTACATGATAATATGCAAAGGTGGGATATTGTAGATTATATTGGTCTTATTTGACCTTATCAACCCGGCAGGGAAGTTGGCAGCGCCAATTAGTGTTAGATTATCGTAAAAGCTTCTACTCAAATCAGGCATAACACGGCGAAGAGATCCTTTTCTCTCTGCGACCAATTCCTACCACGCAAAAGAAACAAATTTCTCGAGTCCATAATTTATTTCAGTAGAAAATAACCTTCCTTCTGGAAAAAAAACAAAATTCTTGGAGTTCACAGCCTAGTTTAGTAGAATTCTTTCGGTAGGAACTTCTTTTCCACATATTTCCTACGAAATTTTTTGTCTGGTAACTAAAATTAAAGACAATAATTTTGTCGATTTTTTTATCAATATCATTATGAGAATCAGACCTTACTGGAGCCGGCCACGTTGAGCACCAATAGAGGGTCTCAAGTGATTACAAAGTGCTATGTAATTTTCTTAATTGAAAGTTCTAGGGAAGGCTCACAATAGTAGAGTTGTTGTTGGTTTTGGTTAGCAACAGATAAAAATCCTAAAGTAATTTGAAGATATGCCAACGATTTGACAGCCCTTCGCCTGATCATCCGAGTCCATTCGGGTTAAGTACATTCGCTGTCGTAGAAATGGATATACGAGTAGTCGAGTTAACAAAGAGAGAATTAATTCGGATTTATGCATTATATGTCTGGTTAAGGACTGACCCCACAACTTCATTCTAAATGTACCATTAATTTCAGATACGCCAAAGTAATGACATTTTTATTAAGGCTAAGGTGTATGTCGCCTAAGAGTTGTTATTGTAGCGGTTGTATAAAACCTTGTTTGTAGAAAATGTAGGCTAGTTGTGATATAAGCCATCTAACGGTCGACCCATGAAAAGAGCTATATAGTACGTCATCTAACGTTGGCCACAAGGAAGAAGCTACTCCCACAGAGTCAGCCTATAGGAAAGCATCGGTCAGGGGAAATAAGAAGGATTGTAAAGAGATGATTTGTTCGGAGCTCCAGTGATCGAGGAAAAACGATAATGATAGATAATAATAATGTAGAGACTCAGTTCTGAACTCTGCAAGCAGTTACCAATTCCTAACACATTCGAAGATCAAAACTTGAAATTTTATTCATTAGAGCATTACTATGATACTGTTATTCGGATAAATCTCACGCCAAGACGTATAAATAAGTACTTAGTAAAACCAGAAGAACAACTACAATGAATAAATATATTTATAGCCTCTTCGTATGCCCTATAAGGTTGGAGAGTGGAGTCATATGTAGAAGTTCACGCAAGTGAGGGATGTTTTCTGAGTGTCATTCCCTTGGGAGTGGCCAGAAACGATTCTTTTACATATGGCACATGCAGCTCACGACTTCCGGTCTTAGGCCAAGTATTCTCTGGGTAGCAAAAAAAAACATCCCTTTGAAGACAAGAAGGCGAAACATCCCCTCTACAGGGTTGTGCGCTAGGTTTGGGACCCGCCACGTAAAAACACAATGATGAAAAAAAGAAAACAGGCTTGGATGATAGACCCCCCTTTTGATGACGACCACAGCAAACGTATTAAGGACTACGATGTTAGCAGTGTCTAAACCAGTAAAAGTAAGTAGAAGAAGATAAGATTGACTCATCACTAATTGTGGACAACAATCCTTTATATGACCTATATAATTACTAAAAATATTAAATCTGTTTGGAACGATTGGCTGTACGAGTTATATGACATTGACACAGCTCAGCGAATCAAGAAACAGCGGCTACGATGGCTAGATCTTTCCGTCCGTATGGACAAAACCCTCCAGCTCTTAGAGTATTCGCCGGATTACTCGCCGGGAAGCAGAGGTAAAGGAAGACCTCCGGGTCTGTTGAATAAGAACCTGGCAACACTTGGTATCTAAAATTGGCGCCAAATTGCTAAAAGAAGAAACGATTGGCGCTGTATTGCTAAAGGAAGAAACGATTGGCGCTGTATTGCTACACCATTAAAGGAGAAATGTTGGATTTCAAAAATTGCTGATGACAAGAATTAGCAATTTGAGAGCAATGTGTATGAGCTTTGTAGTCATCAATCCTTGAAAATAAAAAAAAATGCATCGAAATTTACATGATTCTTATGAAAAATTGAATCAGACTTGCATTCTAAGTTACCTCCGTCAAGTAGACTCCAACAAAAAACACACTTTTTACACAAAAAAGGAAAAAATTAAAGCTTTAAACTCCTCACTCGGCACCTGATAGCAAACAAAACTACGTTATGTATGTATATACATACATACATATGAAAGTGGTGAAAAAAAGGATCTCCTGTCTGCAACGTCTCATCTTTCCTCACTTGCTTGCAATTACCAGAACGGAACTTCGTCAATGGTCAGAAGGAAAAGTAAAAAAAAAACAAAGCCATCCAAGAAAAGGACTAGCCAGTGCAACAAAAAACAACAATAACAACAAAAATTGAACCCAATTTGCTGGGGAAAAGTGCACAGTTGTACGATGAGTTGCCGCATTTTAATTCAGTCGCCTCGTCTTCGGACACTGGTTTGTTGTGCGTGTACTCTTTCTTATTTTCCAGTTCATAGTATTGTTGTGCACAGATACACACACACACATATGCATGCACATATTTGTTATGGGTATTGTTATTTGTCTTTTGCCACTCTTACATATTTATTATGTTGCTGCTTCTTGTTACTTGATATCCTTTTCACAAATTAAATTCTTACGTTTATGGTACACTTGTACGTATCTGTGTATGTGTGTGTGTGCTTAATGATGTTTACATTTTCATCGCATTTCGATTTTGCGCTCAATTGATTTGTGCAACTAATTGTTGTGGCAAATTCTTATCGTTTATGCTTGGCTTCCACGAAAAGGGTTTATTTGGAAAAATAATAAAGATGATGGTTCATTAGTTTATTACGTGCAATCAGTTTTTATTTGCCAACTTACAAGGGTAACTGTAATTTATGCAAATAACGCTCGTGGCAGACGAGGGCTCATTAGTAGATGTTTCTTTATGGGATTTGAATTTACTTGGCCAAAGGGAGATTTATTTTTGATGTGTGTAGAAGATGATTTGGAGGATACCAGTAAACAGATTTGTATCGCTTCTGAAGGAGGTATTCTAGTATAGATATTTGAAAAAATTTAAATTCTATAAACTAAGAAGCTTTCCATACTAGAACTTGAAGGAATGGACCATAAATGGACATTAAATTTGAATGGACGTCAATCATCCGTAGTATTTCGAGGTAAAAAGCCCAATCTGAAAAGAATAAAACAGGGAGTTTCACAACGTGGACACCTCTCACCGCTATGGTTTAACTTCTACATCTCGAAACTTCTTCTTCCACCAGAGAGAAGTTCTACCACCACGTACGTCGGTCTCCCTGACCTTTCTAAAACTCTCAAATGCTAAATTCATGGCGACTACATTCACCACCTAGACGAAGGAATATAGACTCGACTTCAACATTTTTGTCGATAGCGTTAAATTACGACAGTGAACAACTACAAAATTTGGAGTGTGACGTTTGATAGACTGTACTCTCTACTCCGCATGCAGCCCCTAAGAGGTATTTAACTCGTACCCTGCAGCTCTTAGCGAAAGTACAAAGAAATGTTGCTGGTGACTTAGAAAGCAATCAATCGAATGCAGCAGAATGAAGACGATACAGACAAGTCAGAATAACGCAGAGTGGAATATCACAGGATGTCTCTTGATATCCGCCGTCGAACGAAAATATCCCGCTTGCTGCCGGTTGAGCAACTAAATTCAATCTTCTCCTAGCAATTTCTGTTGGAAAGGTTTTTAGATTCGTCTTTGTAGTCGAAGTACCACCCATCGCAGACCGTGAGCTCGAGTTGTTATATGAAATAAGAGAGAATATAGCACAACTTCTTTCTGGATACTGTCGCATATTAAACTCCTACCTATCCAGAATAGTGGCCGACATACAAAATATATATCTTGCGTACAAGGAGTCCCCCGCTAAGCCCACTCACTGAACACCTCTCTCCATTTGGTCCGACACCGTCAAAACAGTTTTTTTCCTGAACCTACCGCTAAGTGACATAGAAGACAGTTGATTTTTGCACTTTCTCTTAAACATGCTTTTGGTACTCGCTACAACAGCTAGCTTGTGTACATACAGACGAAAGAACAGACAGACGGACTTGACTAAATCCACCCTACGAAAGTCGGGTTTACGTGACCGAAACGGACCCGGATTTTTTATCAGGCCAAGGACTGTCAAATCGACAAAATTCGGCCGCTACAACAACAACTAAATCCACTTGTCAAGCTGGTTACTAATAAAGGTATATACTTTATACAAAGTCTCCGTCGTTTCCTTGGCGGTGGTACAAATATATTTTGTTCAGTGTATAAATCAATCAATTGCAAAAAACTCTGGAATCAGGAAATTCTGCATTTGGAACATAATATTTTGAAGTGCCGAAAGCAACCAGATGAAAATGACAAATGTAAAATTTTACAGTTCTCTGCAGGCAAGTAAGAGAAAAGTGCTTCTGATAGATCCAACCCGAAACTCAACAATATACTATTTACAATTTAAATCACAGAAGCGATCACTATGAATATATTTATTTTCAAAATCCCTATGAGAATATAGAAATTCGTTTCAGAAACGATCAAACTCACTAAGTGCCTTGGCGGACTCCATACACTCTTTCATCAACAACTTAGCTGAACTACGAATGAGCTAGTCTACTAGACACAATTCTCTTCACTGAAACGTTGCATTAGTGACAAAAAATTATGGTATTTTGTTGGAATTAATATTTTAAACTTTAATCCACTTTTCACGCGGATAAAGTTTTTAACCAATTTATAAAGTTTAAAAATTAAAGAAAAATTAATTCCATCAAACTTGACTGCTACATTACCAATTAATATCACCAAAAAAAGTCCAAATTTTTACTTCTCTGTGAGTATTATCTGTTTGCATAATTAGCGGCGTTATTTTTTTCTAAAACAAATAGAAACATGAATTGAGCAACAAGAAATATGCGAAAAAAATGTTGAACACATTTGTATGCAAATTTCATATTTCCAACCAATTTATATCTAAGGTAATTTAATAGTTTTCATCATTTTTCAATAGCTGTAAATTTTTCATTTTTAGACGGTGCACCGAAATCTAACCACGAATATGTAATTGAAGTGCAGTAAAAATGGAAAATGTATTTAATGCAAGTGATATTTTGCGGCACTGAATGAAATTGATTTTAATTGTGTGGTCGATTTTATAATTTAAATCTAACCAATGCGGTTAGTTATGAATATTATGTTTGATTTAAATTTAGATAATATTTGGTGGCACAAAACTACATATGTATGAACGTATGTATATTTAAGCACGTACGAATTTGCAAGGGCAACATGTCAATTAGAACTGTATCACATATCATTTGCATAAATTGCAAAAATTATTAATAGAACGTAGTGTAATGACAGATTATTATTTCTTTACACTGCAAAATATACTGACATATTTTTATCTGTGGATTATATAATTATAATTTTTGTGACATTTATAATATTAGCCGGAATTTGATGCTATCGTGAGATAAATATATTTTTTATAATTTTTAATAATAAAAATTCAAAAGAAAAAACAAGTAAGGAAGGGCTAAGTTCGGGTGTCATCGAACATTTTATACTCTCGCATGATAAAGTGATAATCGAGATTTCATTATCCGTCATTTACATATTTTTCAAATACCGTATTTTTGAAAAGTTTTGTTCCGCTATCATCATTGGTTCCTAATACATATATATTATACAGGGAAGGCATCAGATGGAATTCAAAACAGCGTTATATTGGAAGAAGGCGTGGTTGTGAACCGATTTCACCCATATTTCGTACATGTCATCAGGGTGTTAAGAAAATATTATATACCGAATTTCATTGAAATCGTTGGAGTAGTTCCTGAGATATGGTTTTTGGTACATAAGTGGGCGACGCCACGCCCGTTTTCAATTTTTAAAAAAAATCCTGGGTGCAGCTTCCTTCTGCCATTTTTCCCGTAAAATTTAGTGTTTCTGACGTTTTTTGTTTGTCGGTTAACGCACTTTTAGTGATTTTGAACATAACCTTTGTATGGGAGGTGGGCGTGGTTATTATCCGATTTCTTCCATTTTTGAACTGTATATGGAAATGCCTGAAGGAAACGACTCTATAGAGTTTGGTTGACATATATATATGTATGTATATATAGTAGTTTCCGAGATATGTACAAAAAACTTAGTAGGGGCGGGGCACACGCCCACTTTTCCAAAAATTACGTCCAAATATGCCCCTCCCTAATGCGATCCTTTGTGCCAAATTTCACTTTAATATCTTTATTTATGGCTTAGTTATGACACTTTATAGGTTTTCGGTTTCCGCCATTTTGTGGGCGTGGCAGTGGGCCGATTTTGCCAATCTTCGAACTTAACCTTCTTATGGAGCCAAGAAATACGTGTACCAAGTTTCATCATAATGTCTCAATTTTTACTCAAGTTACAGCTTGCACGGGCGGACGAACAGGCGGACGGACGTACAGACAGACATCCGGATTTCAACTCTACTCGTCACCCTGATCACTTTGGTATATATAACCCTATATCTGACTCTTTTAGTTTTAGGACTTACAAACAACCGTTATGTGAACAAAACTACATATAACACTCTCCTTAGCAACTTTGTTGCGAGAGTATAAAAAAATTTTAGTTCCCTGGTTATGTTAAGACCGCTTTCGTTAGATTTTAGTATTTTATATTGCATAAACAAACACATCCACAACCGATATTAATATGTGATAATTAAATTCAGTGGATGAAGATATACGGTAAGTTGCCACGAAATTTGCAAAATCCAGAAGTAAATGTCAGAGCTCATTGAACTTAACCATGTCCGCTGGTTCGTCCGTTTGTATATACACGAAATATACCTATACCATTTTTGAGATATTGATTTAAAATTGTGCACACATCTATTTCTCGCCAAGAAGCTGCTCATATTTTGGATTTGGATTTGGATATCGGGCGACCATAAGAAATTAACCTGATTAACCTGTGAAGGGTATTAGATTTGTGCTGCCGAAGTTAACGCTCTTTGTTTTAGCTTTTATTTGTTGTTGTCGTCAGATATATTTCATGTTTTTAATAAATATTTTAATATAATAAAATGTTGATTTACTTATAACATAATTTCGAAGCAATCTTTTATAACGCGTAAACACACATATTTGCTATAAATATTAATATACAAACTATATGGTCGTTTTTATTAATTATTGTTAGTGGCACACACTTTACCAAGCAGTTGAATTATTTAAAAACTGATAAGATAACATGCTTAGATTTACACGAAGAACGGCTGCACTGCCATCAATTAAAGGGTTGCTTGCTTTTAATGGCACTAGACATATGTAGCTGTTCCAATTTTTTATAGGTAGGTAGCTTACGGGGTATTAAATTTAAGAACTATTATATTGTTATGTTGAAACAGATTTATGCCACCAAAGTATTATTACACACACATGTGGGCACGTACATACATACCTTTTTAATAATCAAAATATATTGCTGCAACGCACGTAGAACACAGCCGACGTTGAAACAACACAAAGCATAATCCACCAAAAATGTTAACACTGAGGCTTTATGCCTGCCATAAGTAATACATACATACACGCTAAGTACATATGTAAAGTGGGGGCTGCGATTCAAATGAAACAATTTTACACAAAACGCGCGCTACACTTACGGTGGTGTTTTTGTTTTCATTTGATAAACCACAGATTTAATGTAAGTATGTATTTAACACACTAAACGGGGCGCAGTGGCACAAGCTGAGAACACAAAATTCGCTGCCGAGCGATACTTTATCAAACTGGTTTTATTAAATTGCCTATTCGATACTATATTCAGCATTTTAGCTTGCACAAGATTATGTACATCTGTACCAACGTGTGCTGCTTGCTGGCGGCAATACACCCACCCACGCACTACTCGCACCACACTTTACTGCCACACACCAGGTAAATTTTGTTTTGTTGCTGGCCAAAGGCGTCAACGCAACAAATTGCGAGTTGAAATTCGTTTTTTTTTTAACACTAAGCTAGCTGCTCCTATAATGTATTGCACTGATATTCTTGCAAAATACACTGCAATCGCAGAATTTAACTGCATTCACTGAATATAACTGCAATTTTGGCCAAACGCGAGCTATTTACACAAGCAAACACAGTCGACGTCGACGGCGCAGTCACAGTCAGCGTCGCAAGTGGCTCCGCTGTGCCGGCTGGGGTCAGCAGCCACGATACAAAAACAACACAATACGCCGGTTAAGCGCCGTTATTTACCGAAATTTTCTTTAACGCTACACATCTATGCGCTTTTGTGCACTTGCAAAGCTGCAAATTTTCTTCAAATCGCTTTTGCTGTAATTAAAATGCTACAAATTCTTTATAATTCACATGTAAACAAATCGATTTTTGTTAGCTGTCAAAAACAGGCGCTCGCCTGCACACACATGCACAAACACGCACCGCCAGTGGGGACGTTACCAATTGGAAAAGCCGCCTCACTCCAATCAGCCACACTGGATTTTCTTGTTTTTAACGCCCACGTGCGTTGTTTCTCACGATTTTCTTACGTTAACGATTATATTTCACATTGAATTTTCACTTGCGATAATTTTACCCAATTTTAATGGCGTTATTTGATTGAAAACGCGAAATTTGAACGGAGAATAAACGAAAACTACACAAAAATTCACAACGCGCTTGTCAACTGAAAAAACAGACAGTAGTTGGGAATTCTTTGCCCTTATCTGTTTGCTGTGACATTTAGTGGTGGTTGTTTTCAAAGCAGGCAAACGTGTGTGCGAGTGAGATGAATACATGTTGCGTATTGTTTATACAGCGCTTGTTAGAAGCCTACATTAGCTCTCAAACTGTTGCGTACGGTTGGTTTAACCAGCTGTGCGTAAATAAATGTTTGGCATATAAAACATTCAATATTATTTTACTATTGGATATGAGGAATTTTTGTGCTGCAATTATTTTGTAGTTAATTGTAAAGCAAATGTTACAGTGTTCAGTGTAAAGTGTTCTGTTCAATTAAATTTTCTCTTGTTGGTAAATTCTCGTTATAAATGAAAACATTTCTTAACCGCTTGATAGCGTTGCCACATGGCTGAAAATAAGTTCGAATTATTTAACTTTTTATAGACAAGCGCAGAATTAGCGCTCGCTTTGTATGATTCACTGAGATATAAATGAAAAATTTTTTGGATTTCTTTTTCTTAAAATAAAAAATAATGATATTTGAACCTTGGATAAATTTAGGAAAATATACAAATAAGTGACAAAACTAAAGTATGACAGCGATTTTGTGGGAGCATTTAACAAAAAAGTCAGATTTTTCCCGAAATTGTGACCAGCCAGAATTAGTTTAATCAGTTTATATAAGCATTTCATCAGATCATATAACCGATGGGTCCTTGTTTCGAAAATTATATACAGAAAAAAATTTTAGCGATGCGATCATATGCCTCCGAGTCTCTCAAGCAATTATGAAAAATCTTGTTTCGAGAAAAACGTGTTTAAAGATGAACTGACTGAGCTTATTGAACTAAGCGGCCTTAAAAGGCTGTAACTCAGAAAATATGTGAGTTACAGATTTAAAATTGTAATATGTTATTTGTAAAGGTATGACCTAATGAACTTCTTCAACACGAGTCACCATAATCCACAAGAAAACTTGAAGTTAGAGAAACCTCGAGTTATGTAAGGAAATTTGATTTCTTTTGCCAATTCAAGAGTTCGAGTTATGGAAGTTCAACTTATACACAAAGTTATATATATTTTTTAATTAATTCTCTTGCTTTAAATTATTGGCTATGCATATTAAACAATTTTGAGTTTAATTTAAAATATATAAAATGTTGAATGAAGTGTTTCCAAGTTTGTTTACATTAGCAACAGCTGATTGTTACCAGCGATATGCTGCCAGATAATTATTATTTTTAAGCTTGCGTACCATAAAAGACAAGTCAGAAATAAAGTAATCTGGATCTGGTTATTGCAATTACCAAAATATTTCAAGGGAAACTCCTTACAAGGAAACAATTAAAATCACGCTAAGTCTACCAAAATTAATGATAGATCAAAGTTGTTTAAGTAAAATTTACCTTTATGCGAATCCACCACAAGAACTGCGACAATCCTGAAATTAAAAAAAAATTATAAATTTTAATGATTTTTTTATTACTAGACTAAATAAGATCTTTATTGAAAAGTTTAAAAAATCTACAAACGTATAACTTCAGCTTTTTTTACTCTCTTTTGTTTCAATTAAGAACTCTAACGAAAGTAATTGACGTGAGAAATGCTTTAAGTTTCGTTAGAATTCGGAAAAATTCTCTATAGTCTTATCTACATAGAGACATAGTTATAACGCCGAACAAATTAGCATCCTTTTAAGAATGAAAATCCGCCTAAGTCCAATTGGGCGAGTTTTGTATGCTGACACTGAAACAACTAGAGGAATTAAAAATGTGAAGAGCTGACAAAATTATCAAGCTGTCCTTCGGTACGCTGATGACGAAGACGAAGATTTTGAAACGATTGGAATTTAAGTGTGCTCTGCCAAATCTACAAAAATAGAGATCCCACAATATCCGCCAACTATCGTGGAATAAGCATAAGCCTCCTTAAAATCGCATATAAAGGTCTAACGAGCATATTGTGTGAAAGACTGAAGTTCACCGTCAACAAATCGATTGGATCTTATCAGTGTGGTTTTAGACCTAGAAAATCTACAAACAGATTGGATCTTATCAGTGTGGTTTTAGACTTGGAAAATCTACTATCGACCGGATTTTCACCATGCGCCAAATATTGGAAAAGACGCGTGAAAATAGCATTGACAGACATCCTCTCTTCGTCAATTTCAAAGTTGCTTTTGACAGCACGAAAAGGAGCTGCCTTTATGCCGCGAACGATGACAACATCTGATGAGTCCGCGTTACGAGTTCTCGAGAAAAAGGTTCTACAGAAGATTTATTGTCCTTTGCGCTTTGGCAACGGCGAATACCGCAGTCGATGGAACGATGAGCTGTACGGCTATGCTGGCTAGGTCATGTCGTCCGGATAGATGAAAACACTCCTGCTCTGAGAGTATTCGATGCAGTGTTGGAAAAAGATGAAGAGGAAGACCTCCACTCTGTTGGAAAAACCAGGTGGAAAAGACCTAGCTACACTTGGAATCTGCAATTGGCCCCAAACTTTGTATATATGTATACATATATACTATATATAGGAGGGCATTTGTATATTTAAAAGAATTGAAAAGTTCATTTAACCTTACATTTTTTTACTGGCCCTAATATATTTGTATTTATAAGTATATACATATGTATCAATAGATATAAGTATGTAGAAGCACTTATATTTAATATATGGAAATATATATCCACAGAATTTTAAGTAAATTTATTAAATTTTGCAATGTACTATACATACATACATATTTGGTATACATATATATTTATGTACATATGTATATGCATGTCTGCCAGTGAGGCCAGTGTACAAATTAATTAAAAATATCAGTTGTAATGCCAACACAAATTGACATCCCTTATTAAAAATAATCTGTCATTACTGTCTTGACATAACACAAGTAAATACCGCAAGCGTGACTGAAAGTAAAAACATAAATATATGCAAACATATGTACATACATATGTACATATGGGTATATGCCTTAATTCATTTAATATTGCCTAGCGGCGGACAGCTGAGAGTAAAATTAAAGCAGTCGGCAAAGTAAGTAAAATGTAGAGAAATTGAATATGTACGGGTATTTACACATAACTGTGGAGAGCAGAAACCTGATGTAAAAAAAAGACAAACAAAAAAATATAAAAAAGGTAACGAAGGCAAGTAACGCCACTTGCGCATGCTCAGCATTTGGCTGCATATACCTATCTACCTTAATATATTTCAATTCCACTATACCTACATACATATACCTTTGGTCTTCTACGCTCCAAGGCAATAAGTGACGCGGTAGGCATAAGCAAACAAAATGCTAACGAAACGTAAAGAATGTAGCATTTGGGAATTATTCTCAACTTAAGCGCTTTGTTTTCACGTGCTCACATAATCAATTACAAAATCTCATCGGTTCTTTATTTGAAACGTTAGATTGGTTCATGACATTTACTTTTTGAAGATAATTTCATTTTTAAATGTTGACCGCGGCTGCGTCTTAGGTGGTCCATTCGGAAAGTCCAATTTTGGGCAGCTTTTTCGAGCATTTCGGCCGGAATAGCCCGAATTTCTTCGGAAATGTTGTCTTCCAAAGCTGGAATAGTTGCTGGCTTATTTCTGTAGACTTTAGACTTGACGTAGCCCCACAAAAAATAGTCTAAAGGCGTTAAATCGCATGATCTTGGTGGCCAACTTACGGGTCCATTTCTTGAGATGAATTGTTTCTCGAAGTTTTCCCTCAAAATGGCCATAGAATCGCGAGCTGTGTGGCATGTAGCGCCATCTTGTTGAAAGCCACATGTCAACCAAGTTCAGTTCTTCCATTTTTGGCAACAAAAGTTTGTTAGCATCGAACGATAGCGATCGCCATTCACCGTAACGTTGCGTCCAACAGCATCTTTGAAAAAATACGGTCCAATGATTCCACCAGCGTACAAACCACACCAAACAGTGCATTTTCGGGATGCATGGGCAGTTCTTGAACGGCTTCTGGTTGCTCTTCACCCCAAATGCGGCAATTTTGCTTATTTACGTAGCCATTCAACCAGAAATGAGCCTCATCGCTGAACAAAATTTGTCGATCAAAATATTCCGATAGCACAGAAAAAGTTTACTTCATGGACTTTCGAATGGACCACCTAAAGACCGCAGCCACGGTCGTTTTAAATGAAATTATCTTCAAAAAGTAAATGTCATGTTTTTTTTTTTTTTAAAAGTTAAATTATGGTGGTAATATCAGAAAGCCGAAATAAATTATAATGGAAAATTATATTTTTTAATAAAATTAAAAAGTGTAAGTAAAGGAAAATAAATTTTTGACGAGAATTTCTACTGTTTTAAGAGATTTTTTTTCTTTACTTTACTTGAGGTTAAAGATCCCGTACTGCGAGCGGGTGTCGGTCTTAAAACAACCGGCTCGCTACATAAGTGTTTGTAAAACTCTGTACTACTCGCCTAGCGAGGTTGTTCGCTGGGTTTGGGATCCGCCGCGTAGAAACCAAACCCAATAAAAAAGAACCAAAACAACCTCCGGTAAAAGATCCCACTTTTGATGACGACCACTGCAAATGTAATCAGGACTAGGCATGCATCTGGAATGTCCGCTCCCTAAATTGTGAAGATGTTCATGCTCAGCTGGTTAATATCGTCGTAAAGATAAAGGCTGACATCACCGCTGCCCAAGGAAAAACAAATGGAAGGTACGACGTCGAGAAGCTACTATCACAATCGACAGCGAAACGTTTTATACTCGACTTGCATTCCTGCTCTCTGATAGTATTCATCGGCAACTCGGTAGAACGGAACTGTGCGACGGCCTTTCAAGTACCTTACGTACACCTTCGAAGTCATTGGTTTTCGTAAAGGGCGAAAAAAACAGCTGGTACGGTATAGACTGTGGTGTCGCAGTGGTAGGAGACTTCTTACTTCGCAATACTGCGGCGACCACAAGACGTGCCGGGTGGGATAGATACGGAGAGTTGAAAAGGGAAACACATATGCAGACAAGAAAAGACACAGAGGTAATGGTCGAAACTTTTACGAAAAGATACGGCGACCCACGGAAGGCCCGGAGCTTACTCTTGTAAAACCCAAAGTGGTGATCTAGTGGCTAATGTTCACACCATACTGAAGTTATGGAGGAAGCACATCTCCAGCCTGCTGAACAGCAGTGAAAGTGTAACAACTTGAGATGACGAACCCAATTCCCCAATCGATGACGATGCAGTAGATGGTCCGTTGGCCCACTATGTTGAGGTTCGAATTGTGAACTCGATTAACGAGTAATAAATATTAAACTGTTTCAACTAGTGTTCGAACTCAAGAGTGAGTTACAAGGTAAAAAATTTGTCGAAAAAATCGTCACAATATATGTTTTTAAGTTTTCTAATTTTTTTCAGTGCCCTTGTTGACTAAACTTTGCGGCTATTAGTGAATTTGTCAAACTTTGTAGCCTCATGGAATTGCAATTTATAGATAAGAAGAGGAAATAATGTTTAGAATTTAATTTTCTAAAGATTTTTAGAGATTCTAGAAACATTATAATGTCAATTCTAAAAGAGGTTATCAATATTTGAATGATAAGTTAAAAAAACAGTACGATATTTAGTTAATACTAATTTCTAACAAAATTCCTGCAAGTACCTATTGGGTCTATAACTGCATTTGAGCGGCTTGCCAGGAGATTTCATTCATCAACTATTTCGAACATATTCCGTTGGATAGATATTGTCCTTGTGCGTCTTTTTCAATGGTATAAGTAATTCATTTGAAGCATAAACAACAAGTATTTTGTTCACTCAAATATCTCGAACTTTGAGCCTAAAAAAAGTGTTTTTACAAACCCCATCTGAAAGCCATCGTATTTTGGTGAAAGTTTATGGTTGACATGCCCTTGTTGAGCGAGCATGCCAAAAGTAACGATTTAAGTGTGGTGATTTGGGTTCAGAAGACGAAGATGTTTAAAGTTAACGAAATGGAGGCATTACTGATAAATATTGTTGGCAAACACAAAAAAAAAGTCGCAGAATCTTTGCGAGCAGCGCAAGTAGCCATTTGAAAGCATTTAAAAGCAGGCGGATGAAATTGAGTATTAGTCAAGTCATTTAAACTTAAATTAGGTAAGAATCTCGGAATCCGATATACCTACCATATGTAGGTTTTGGGACAACTTTAGGGTGTCAATATACAAGTATTTACAGACATATAAATGGGTATATCGAATTCCGAGGTGAACTTACTATAATGACTGAACTATATCATATGAATGAAAGAACAGAGACATTGAAAGACGATTTTGCATATCAGAAGTGCTACTTGAACAATACGAAATGAAGTAATTTGAAGTAATTGCAATATATCAGAAACCTGGCCAACTAGCCACAATAACGACACAGCCGAATATCCATAACGCCAGGGTAATGCTTTGTGTTGGGTCAGAAGGGCACGCTGTGCTATGATCTTCTTCAAATCGCAACAACTGATTGCTGAAAAATGCCTGGAATTTGCGACTAGAGTTGAGACAATAATTTCCCATCATGAGAACGCTTTTTAGTTCATCCACCTTATAGCCCCGACCTTTCCTCTTTTGATTACCATATGAACTTTTGGGAAAGAATACACGAATTGCCAGAAAGAAGAGAAAATGTAGCTACAGATGGGCAATACTTTGCACAATACCACTGTGCATTTTTTTTCTTAAAACAAAGATCACATTTAAAAAAGCACCACAGGCATTTAGTTTGTGTACTTATTTATATGGTATGCTATCGTTCAATTCAGGGATTGTTACAAAGCAAAGGAAAAGAGACCCAGCAGCAGTGCTCATTAAAGGGTTAAAAACAAGTACAAACATCACAGTGATGGAAAATTATGAATTAAATATGTAATATGGTTGTTAATTGCCGGTAAGCGGTACATGTTACATACTCATACAGTATATAAACTTAAATATACATACATATGTATAAGTATATGTACCTTACAATTTATGTTGCTTTCACTTTCGTTGCTAGTTTCTCGATCAAACGGCGTGTTAAATCTTTCAATTAAATTACTCCTATTTTTTCTAATAAACAAATTTTAATTTAATTTAATTTAAATTAATTGAATTAAATCGAAAACGAAGAAAAAATATATGTATACTTTTTGTTTAATTGGTGTTTTTTCAATATTTAATCCTACAAATATTTCATATGCACTTCATATATATTGTACCTAGGGCCATACATACAAACACCACCCGTCAACTGAGCATATAGTATCATCCTTTGTTAACTTATCGCTTAATCGTAATTGCTTGCTGCCCACAGTTGTGGCCATAAGTAGACCTAAATATTCGCGTTTCAACATTTTTTCTCAGCAGTTGACATGTGAAAACTGTTTTATTTTACATTTGACTGTAAAATGTCGCGCCAATTGACAGCATACAACCGCAAAACAATTACGTCTAAATGACATACCTTTTCGGAGATTAAGTCCGGCTTGTAATTTGAAATTGCACTTATAAAAAAGGGTTGTGAACTTATAAACGGTGATTCTTTAGAGGTATATAATTTTTATAGTAGTATTGTTGTCTAACCAGCTGTCAAAGTAATGACATGAGTTTGACATTTATGTTCTCTATACTTTTTAAATTAAATTATTAGGCAAAGTTTCACACCCAAGGAACGTTCTAAAATTCTTAAAATAGTCTTTCTAAATGTTGGCAATACTTAAATCGTTTTTCGAAAACTCGTTTGAAATATACTAAACTTGTTCATCTTCGCTAATTACGCATATATTTGAGCTAGAAACCTCTATTCGGTGTGTTTTTGATAAGATGAGACTACCTTTTCTGGAAAATCAGCTGGAAATTGCAGCGACAGGTGCAAAATTGAATAGCCGTAGGTGGATATACACCTGAAATTTTGCTTAAACTCTAAATGTTATACAATTTTTTGCCACAACTCTACATATCTTTTTTTGAATTTTTGAACTAGAAAGCCGAAAATGTTGACCATTTCAAAACTTTTTTTATGCGATATTTAAAAAAAAAAATTTAGATCTCTAAAAAAAACCCTATATCTTCAAAATACTGAAAAAATATATAAATCGCCAGTTTTTTAGCAGAATATTCATTAAATAATTAAAGTAAAATTTGAAAACCATTCTATACTTCTGCAAAAACACCCTGTACTTACCAAAAAAAATAAAATATACACTAAACCGCCAGATACATTTGATCGGTTTATCTATTAAGTTATTAAAAATAAATTATGCAAGCAAAGTTTTTTACTCCCAAAAAGCACCCTCTACTTAAAAAAAAACAAAAAATAAAATATACCAAACCGCCGAATTTTTATCAGATTATTCATTAAACAATTCAAACCAAATTTAAAAAAAAATTTCTATACCTCTTAAAACACACCCTATAATTTCATAAAAAATAATTCCGAAATAAAAAACCGTCAGATTACCAAATTATTAACCATTAAACAATTTAAATTAATTTTGGAAAAAAGCTCTATACCTCTCAAACACCCTGTACTTTCAAAAAAAAAAGAAAAAAAATATTCAAATCGTTGTTTTCTGATCAGATTATCCATTAAATAATTAAAAATAAATTTTGGAAAAAAGTTCATTACCCTCCTAAAAAGCACCCTATACTTGTATAAGAATGGAAAATATATACCAAATCGCCAGATTTTTATCAGGTCATCAATAAAACTATTTAAAAACAAATTTTGAAAAAAATCCTATACCCCTCAAAAAACACCCTATACTTTCAAAATAAGGAAGAAATATACAAACCGCCAGATTTTTATCAGATTATCCATGACACTATACAAGACAAGTTTTGAAAAAAATCCTATACCCCTCAAAAAACACCCTATACTTTCAACATAAAGAAAAAATTTACAAACCGCCAGATTTTTATCAGATTATCCATTAAACAATTAAAAATAAATTTGCGTCGTTTTTGTGACAATTGTGTTCGTTTGTGCAAAAGGAATCTGTATGCAAGTATGTACGTATGTACATAATTACATACATATGAATGTATGCACGTATGTCCTGCTTATATGTAGTTAGTATATATCGTGCAACCACTCATCAGATAAGTACTTATTTGTTGTTAATAAATTTCAAGTGGTAGCGCAAGTTAATATCTCATATAAATATACAAACATATGAATGCATATGCAATGCGTACACACATATATACATAAATATATACCATATAAATATCTTTTTTAACGCTGACAAATTGCTTTTAATTGTTTCTGTCAGCTTGTGTGTGTATGTGTTGTGCAAACGCTTGCTTTTGGTTATTTTATGTAATTGTTGTTAATTTATTTGTGAATATGATAAATGCAATGTGCATAAATAAATTTTCACTGATTTGTATGATAACAAGCAGCCACCCAGTAGGAAATGCGCCACACTAGGGATTATTGCATTTGCAGTCAAAGCATGGACTATGGTCAAATGAAGCAATTTTTAAACGTTTTTGTGGTGGTAAAAAATAGTAAGACTTTGTTCATAATTCTTAAATTCTTAATTTATTCTTCAAAGTCTCTGTCGTTTTCTTCAAAGTAATTCCCCTTGGCTCCAAAACACTTGTTTCAACGATTTTTCCAGTCCTCGAAACACTTTTCATAAGCACTTTTTGGGATGGCCTTCAGTTTCTTCGATTTTTGTTTTTCTCTTCGATCGACTGAAAACGGATTCCACATAGCGGCAATTTCAGTTTGAGGAACAAAAAAATCGTCTGTCCTTCCGGAATAAATGCTTTTTTGGAACGAGTCTAGCAAGAACGCGTTTCACACCCAAAATATCTACCAAAACCATTCGAGCGGACTCGCGAGAGATGTCGAGATCTCTTGTCATCTCTCTAACAGTTGTCTGATGATTTTCAAACACCTTATCCTCATAATAAAAAGATTTCTTTCTTTAATTCAAATATTTGCTGAATCTTAATTTATTTCTCATTCCCAATTTCAATATTAATCTCTATTTCCACCTCAATCTAAATTTATAACTGTTTCTAAAACCAGTCGTTTTGAACATCTTTCTCAATATCAATGTCTATTTCTGTTTTAATATCAATTTCAATCTAATTTTTTATAAGCAATCTCAATCTCAATTTTAATCTGAATTTCAATATCAATTCCAATCCGAATGACTGCATATAAATTTAGTCGATCCGAATATCATTCTCAATCTCAATCTTAAATGCAATTTCATTTGCATTCTCAATATTAATCGGAATCTCAATCTCAATTGTTATTTCATATTCTTGCCCAATCTATGTAAATCACAATCTCAATCTCACTCTCAATCTGAATTTCAATATCAATCTCAGCCTAAATTTTAATATCGGTCTCAATCCACTATTCATTCTTAATCTAAATCTCAATTGCATTCGCAGTCGCAATCTCAATCTTAATCTTATATTCATTCCTAATCTCAATCTCAATTTCAGTCCCAATCTAAATCTTAATCTCATATTCATTCTTAATCTCAATCTCAAACTTTGGTATATCTCAATCTTAATCAATCTAAATCCCAATTTAAGATCCATTTTCAATCAAATCAATAATCAAATCAATATCTCAAACTTAATTTCATTCGCAATATCAATCTCAAGCGCTATTTCAATTTGAATGGCAATCTCAATTTCATTTTCAATCTCAATCCTTATCTCAAAATTTTATTCGCAATTTCAATACCTTCGGCAATCCCCATCTAAATATCTATTCTCACTTCAATGTCAATATCTCTCTATTTCTATATCAATCGCAGTTTTATACGAAAACTCAATCTTAATTGCTTTCGCAATCTCCAACTCAATACAAATTTCATTTTCTACATGTAAATCTCAATCGCTACAGCTACTTGTACATAATAATATGTGACCTGGTCTACGAAAAGGGGGCTAACGTGCGAAAACTAGTTTTCTGGGAAAAGCTGTTAAAAATAATCGTCAGTCTCTCGTTATCTCATTAATTGTTCTCCTTTTTTTGACACCTAAGCCCCCTCTTGGTAGACCAGGTCACATAAGTATATCTAGTCTAGTGTACTATATATTTCCCTAAGTCTGAAAACAGTTCTTGTTCCCATTTTGTTGACAACTCCGGTACAATTTCTGTAATGAGCTGAATAATAAACTCTACAATTATTGTGGATTCAATATTGTAATTGGATGCTATAGCCTGGAATATCAGGTTTCAATACCAGCTTAGGTTTTTAATTGTAAATTGCTTTAATTATTACTTTTCTGGCTCCCAACTGATTTGAAACTTTAGATTTAAGCGGTTTTATCAAAGGAAGAGAGACATTTCTTCAAAGTTTTGTTCAGTTTAACTTTAGTTTAGTACCATTCTAGGGGGTGTGAAATTATTTTATTTCGTTTGTATTATTTAAAATTATGTCTTATCTTTTCAGTCAACAATTTAACTATGGTAACTAACTAAGGTAACTATACTCCACCTTGGACGTCGAAGGTATAGAAAGTTGAGTTACTTGTAATTTAAGTCCACTAATCTCTGAAGAAGGACACAACAGCCTCGGATGACACGCCAATAAAGAAGAAGAGGAATCTCTGAAGAACACAAGCTGATAATGATTCAATGTATATACATATGTATGTACCAACTTAACTGTATCTACATTCCAATGTGTTTGTCACATTTTCTGCCATTTTGTTGACATATAATTTGAATCAGTTAAGCAAATATTTGTGTTTTTGTTTTCGGCATAAGCTGATTGTAAATTTTGAGTATTAAACTTTTCGTGCAAATATTTACTACACAAAGTACGAACGGCTTGTGGCAATATCACTACACACATATGTATGTACTATATGTACATAAATAAACAAATATCAATATAAATAAATAAGTATATAATCCGCTCATTGCGGTTTTCAAGTTGTTTCAGAGTGCTTAGCTCTCGTGAATATTTATTTATATACGTACATATGTATGTATGTATGCAGGTTGATTAAGTTTATTTTATTGAAATTTTCGGTTTAATAATAATTTATGATTTAATTGAGCACTTTAAAAAATTGAAATTTTAAAGTCAGGTGATTTAATTGGTGGAGATAGAAAAAGTGCAACAAACTGAGTAAAATGGTTTTTGGAATTTTTTATTGACAATACTTCGGTTGTGACTAAAATGCACTGTCAAATGCTTTCTTTCCGTTGCTTGCGAGTAAAATAATATTTTTGAATAAAATCCCCATGTGATCAAAAATTAGATATACTGGCTGGTTTGAATTAATAATAATAAGTTCCTTTTGCAAAAAAAGTTAAGAATACTTGAACAAGAAGTTGATTCGGAGCTTGTTAGAAAGTCGACAAATCAATATATTGGCTGAGAGGTAATTCAATGAAAAAATCAGTTTGTGGTCTATTTAATACGAGTATGAGTTCTTCTGGAATGGACCTTAATTGGGAAGGTGCCGCTACTCCGCTGGTTGATGTCCACGTAAGAGTAAAGGCTGACATCACTGCCGTACGCCGTTCTTTAACATATCGCTGATTTGCGCCCACGCCCCGGCGGAAGAAATAGACGATGTAACCAAAGATGTCTTCTATGAGCACTTGGAGCGCAACCATGAGAACTGCCCTCATACATGATGTCGAAAGCGTGCTTGCCGACTTTAACGCCATGGTGCATAAAGAAGGTACCTTTGTAAGAAAATTCCCAAATGGTTTGAAGATGATCAAAAATATCAGCTGGTCTTATGGAAGTGAGTACGAAGAGCTTGACAAGATGACTGACAGGGGTTATGCCTGAAAATTCTACGAAAAGATGCAGCGACTAACAAAAGGTTTCAAGACCGGTGCATACTCTTGTAGAACCCACAGAGGTGATCTAGTGACTGTTGTCCAGAGCATATTGAAATTATGGAGGGAACACTTCTCCAACCTTCCGAATGGCAGTCAAAACATAACACCAGGAGATGGTGAACCCGATTCCCGAATTGATGACGATGGAGCGGACGTTCCATTGTCCGACCATGAAGAAGTTCGAAAAGCAATTACCCGTCTGAAGAACCACAAAGTGGCGGGACCGATGGACTTCCGTCCTAGTTATTCAAATATGGCGGCGAAGAATTGATACGAAGTATGCATCAGCTTCTTTGTAAAATATGCTGGGACGAAAGCATGACCGGGAAATTTCATTTAAGTGTGCTCTACCCATTCCACAAAACTGATTGGACTTTCTCAATGTGACTTCAAGCCTAGGAAAACAACAACTGACCAGATATTCACCATGCGCCAAAAAGACCCATGAAAAGAGGATCGACACACATCACCTCCTTGTCGATTTCGAAGCTGCTTTTGACAGCACGAACAGGAGCTTCGTTTATGCCGCTATATCTAAATTTGGTATCCACATAAAAATAATACGGCTGTGTAAAATGACGTTGAGCAACACTAAAAGCTCCATTAGATCGGGAAGAACATCTCCGAACCCTTCGACACCAAACAAGATTTCAAATAAGCCCATGTGCGACTTTCAAACTCTTAATCTAAAATAATTCAACTTTCAGATTGGAATAGAGAAGATACAATCTTCTAAAATAGTGTACAACTTATCAGTGTTGACAGCCATAACTTCGAAGTCGTATATAATTTTGTCTATCTTGGCTCCAGAATTAATGCCAACAACAACGTCAGCTTCGAAATCCAACGCAAAATAACTATTGCCAACAGGTGATACTCCGGACGGAGTAGGCAATTGAGAAGTAAAGTCCTCTCTCGACGAACAAAATCGAAACTTTACAAGTCACCCATCATCCCCGTCCTGCTATAAGGTGCAGAGGCATGAACGATGAAGGTTCTACAAAAGATTTATGGTCCTTTGTGCATTGGCAATGGCGAATACATCAGTCGATGGAACGATGAGCTGTACGAGATATACGACGTCATTGACGTATGTATGTATGTACATAGTTCAGGGAATTAAGAGACAGCGGCTTTGATGAGTAAGTCATGTCGTCCGAATGAATGAGCATACTCCTGTTCCGAGAGTATTCAAGGCAGTAGCCATTGAGGGAAGCAGAAAAAGAGGAAAACCTCATCTCCATATGAAAGACCAGGAGGAGAAGGACATGGCTATACTTGGAACCTCCAATTTGCGCCAAACAGCGAAAAGCAAGCACGACGCGCTGTTGTTACATATACATTTTAATGCATACATTGAAATTTTCTATAAATAAGCTATACGTTATATTATACATACTTTCCTCAACTATAAAGCTTGCAACATACACACATAATTGACTGTATTCGTATGTTAAGTGCAACTTTTGTGAGCTCACGCCAAATACACGGCCTTACATGTTCCACTAATATCCATAACACCGATACCTGCATGCATTTTGCATAAATGAAAGTTAAACGCACACATACACATGCCAATGTATGCAGGAATGTTACACATTATTCCAAATTTCAATGCTTTATGGCAAGCGAGCTACAGCAGTTGCTGAAGGCATCTCATAGTATATTCGCATGCAGGTATACAAATACAAAAACATAAATTTGTATATGTATGTATGTAAGTATGTGCTGAAGTAAGCGCCCTACTCTACATAATGGGCACATATTTTACCACCAACTCTTTATGAGCATATTTATCAACTTGCCGATTATTATGCTTTTGCTGACGCGCGGCAAGGTGTTGCATGGGCAAATGTCGATGTCAGGCAAGCAGGCAGTTGCTGCAAATATTTTACGTTAAAAAGGTAAAAATTTGCAAATATTTCAGTTAACGACTACTTAGTGTTGGTGAAATTTTGTACAGCGACATTTTAATATGTGTATAGTAAATGAATTAAAAACATGTCGAGGGTGTTGCGCCTGAGTGACAAACAGCTGCATGGCATGCTATGCGAAAATAACAACAAATACGATTACATACTTGCATAAATATTTGAAAATATACATATAAATATGGCTGTACATCTTTGCAATTATTTTGCGAATTTACTTTATAGGAGTTATATGCAACATAAAGGTAGAGGTGTGAATGGCTGTGTAGTTTTTAATCAATGTGTACTAAAGTACTAGACTAGCAGGAAAATTATTTTAAAAGCCCTGGAATCTATATATGGACTATGTATTTGGTTCCTAAAACCAACTTCTTTTTAGCAGACTGCTTTCTTCGAAAAGTGGAATCTCTGCGAGATATTTACATCTCCACTCCCGCAACTTGGAAATAAAACGTAAATTATTTTATTATTCAATAATATTTATTTCGTCGGCTTCAAAGTAATCCCCATAAAATTTATTACACTTATGCTAACAAATTTTCCAAAACTCAAAAACCTTCTCATAAGCACTTTTGAGATGGCCTTCAGCTCCATCAGAAATGTTTTTTGTTTTATCTCTACGATTGACTGAAAGCGGGTTCCACGGAGCGGCAATTCCAGTTTGGGGAAAAAGAAAAATCACGCGGAGCCAAATTTGATGATTAATTTCAAGGATCGTATCCTTCACTTTTGCATCAGTTGAAGGTCGTTCAGAACGAGGCATTTCTTCAACGATTTCTCGACTGTCTTTAAAAGCTTTGTACCACTCGTGTGTTTTTGATAAGACTGAATCACAGTAAGCCTTTTAAAACATTCATCAAAAACAAAATTTGACACAAATTATTTTTTCGATATTTTTATCCTTTGTAAAAATCGCAACGCGCTACTGAGATTTACCAACTTAAGCAGCTGCTGTAAGCAAACTGGTTGATAGGTTCATATTTAGCACAGGAATTACGGACAGTCCTACCAACTTAGCAAAATTAATTTTTGAAAGACCATTTATCCGGGAAGTTTAAATTACAATTTCGGGGTACTTTTTGTCACAATGTACATATATGTAAGTATTTGAGAATATTATTTGAAAATTTGAAGTTGAAGCGGTCAATAGTATTTGTTACGACTTGTTAGTGTAATCGGTTACTAAAACTTTCAAGGCCTTTTTTTCGAAACGTTGTGTTCAGAGTGAGAGAAGTGTGCATTTTTTTTACCACAACAACGTTTTTTGAGCAACGGCCATGTTGTAAAAATCTAAATCTTACATTATTACAGTATGCATTTATAATAGTAATAATACAAAAATAAGACCTTCCTTACCGCCAAACATATTTTCGGAGGTCCTCTTGGAGAAACGCGATCATAGGAGTAAATTTTTGAAGTTTATTAAATTTTACAAATGTTCAAATTTCTTTTAACCAATTAAGTAAATTGGATTTTCTAAAAGAATTCTCACTAAACGAGTTTTTACTCACTTTTTAGTAGATATAACCCCATTATCATAAGAGCGTGTATAAAGATCTCATTATTGTGGTATAACTTATTTTTCATTATGCCAATTTATACCAGTCGTTTGTTCGATTCGCCACACTCCGAATATAAACGAATTTCACACAGCTATTCAGCTATTATAGCTTTACTAATTTATGTCAGTCGTTGTTCTAACCATACTCTCATGGTTTAGCGACCATTTGTTTAAATTACAAGAGGAGAAAATATTTCTGCAAGAAGTAAGCAATTTTTTCTTAACACTGTACAACCCTCGACTAGGTTTTGTACCAAACCGAGAGATTAAGTTAAGTATAGTTTTTTTCTCAATTTTTTTGCGAAACCAGCATCCAAACTTGAAATATATGGCTGCGAATTTTTAAATTTAGTTAATTATAAATATTATTCCAACAGTGTATAGAATTTTTCGGTCAAGCTTACATGGCAAACGCTAGAAGGGGTCAAAACAAGATCTTCGAAAATTTTTTTTTTTTCAAAAACTGGTTCGGCTTTGCAATCTTATAGCATTTGTCATATAAGCTTGAACGAAAAAAATATTGTTTTGTTCAAATACTAACTGTTTAAAACCTCTTTAAAAATAGTGTTGCTAGTTTTCTTTACTCAAAAATAATCAAAATTTCACTGAGCAAGGGCTTCAACCTCAGCAGTGATCTTATAATCTCACATTTTCATCTTATCTTAATTGTGATCTAAAATATTTATGGCAGACCTGGTATAATTTTATTGAACTTTATTAACACTTCTCTTTTAAATGTTAATCATAGCATAAAAATCTCTAACAAATATTTTATCAAAAGTGAGTAGGTCCTTCAGAAATGTTTGCATGGTAGAAGATTTTATTTTCATTAATTATTGCAAAATCTCCGAAAAGCCCCATAAAAGTATGTCATTAGTAATGCGGAAAATCTTCCAAGGATCACACTAACGTTTCGTAGAAAGGTAATTGAGAAAGGATGCACAATATTCATCCAAGTAGGGTTTTGGTACTTCTTACGGAAAGGTTATTTAGGTTAAGTTTTACTGGCCCTCTGTCACGCCACATATGGACCTACTGGTTATTTAAGAGGGCAAAAATTTCATTTGCTAGACAGCTAATATCGGCTATACCTCAATCGCATATAACTAACATTTCTGGACTCCCACTTAATTGATTAAATTAATAAATTTGTCTTTCCTCTCCTTTTATAATTGAGTCAATTAGGATATTTTTTCTTTAGTCTTCACTTCCTTATGTAACGTTTTTTAAAAGAGCAAATAATTCGTCTGATAAACAGAAAATGTCTTGGTTCCCCAATCGAAACTAATTAATATTAAAACTGTCACTAAATGGAGTCAATTAGGCATTTTCACTAATGCTTCATACAACGGTAATTTAGAACAAGTAAGGAAGCGCTAAGTTCGGGTGCCAGCGAACATTTTATACTCTTGCAACTTGCAAAAATCAAAGCCTGGGAAATACTTTAAGGTGTAAAACCAATCCATAAAGTAAAGTCAGACGGATGTTCGAAAATCCTTATATTAGTTATATAGGGGCTAGGTAAAGTTTTCACTAAAATTTGTCTATTTTAGGCACAAAGATACACAGTTATGAGTAAAACATGCTAGCGCATTTTCATTGAGATAACTTACATATTGGCCGATATATGCGATACGGAAGTTCGATTATCTTTGTATCCTATTAATTGACGATAGGCAATATGGTCTCCAAATGAACACTGCATACTCCAAGATAGACCGAACAAAATATGTATACAGTAACGTGTAGGGGTCGGTAAAATTGGAAGCATTTCGACGGACAAAGCCAAGCACAAATAATGATGCAGAAGTGATACAGTTGATATGATTAATGAAAGAAAATCTGTTGTCAAAGATTACTCCAAAATCTTTGATGTCTGAATAACGTTTACAAAACCTTCAACTTTAGTACGAAAATTCACGTTCTGCAAAGAATATGTTTCGCGCACTTCACCAACTTATGCTTAACATAATCGGCCTACTGAGCGTACTATATGCAATCACTCATCTTCATCACTCATCTTCAGACCCAGCATTCATTATCGGATAATATTCGTCCGAAGAGACCACATCCAGCACGCAGTAAAGAAAACATAGCAGACGTAGCTGAGAGTCTACACGAAAACCGTAGAGAGTTGATTCGGTGCCCCGTTCCCAGCAACATGGACTGACCTATGAAACTACTTGGCGCATTTTACGTCAAGATGGCGACCGTTATTGCGCCAAGATAAGCGACTTAAATTGAGGCTCGTGATTTCGGCGACTTTCGACGACACCACTTCTCACACATCGCAACAATTAATAGATTTATTGAGAGTATACTTTGGTGAGCAGATAGTTTCACGTTTTGGGCCGGTCGATTGGCCACCTAAATCGCGTGACATCAGACCGTTAAACTTTTTCCTGTGGCGATATGTTAAGTCTAAAGTCTATGCGGAGAATCTCGCTTCGATTCAGCCCTTGGAGAAAAACATCATATATGTCATTCGCCAGTTACCAGTAGAAATGTTCGAATGAGTCATCGATAATTGGACTCAATGGACCATCTGAGATGTAGCCATGGCCAAAATGAGAAAAAAATAATCTTCAAAAAATAGATGCCAAAGAATGTTCCTTCGAATGTTAATAAATATTCCATATTAAATTCGAAATTTTTGTGTTTTATCTTTAAAAATGTAGAGAATCTCAAAATGGATCAACATTTATCAATAATCTACATGACAAGCTGAGTCGATTTAGCCAATCCTATCTGTATGTTCCACTGTCTGTATATACGAGAACTACTCCTTCAAACTAAATGATTGGAATCAAGTGTTTATATGGTAAAATGTTTATTTAGACGAGATATCTTCCTGAAATTTGGCAAGAATTATTGTTCAAAGCAGCGAAGAAATCTTCGAAAAAATTTCTCAGATCGTATCACTATAGCCTAAAGCTACCATACAAACGGATCGACAAATATCATGGAATTTGTTAAATATCTATATGAAGGGTATTATGAACCGATGTAAGCGTATTTTAACGTTTTTTCCTTGTTGGAACTACAAGTGTTCTTCAATAGCATTTAAACTGAATGTTTTCTTAATAACTTTCACGTTGACAATGCAGATGTTCAGCATTTTCATATGCACACATTCTTTCGATTTCCTGCTGGCTGTGCACATGCTCACCTCACAAGTAACTACGATAGCATTTTTATCTGATTTCAAACTTTGTATGAGCATTCACTGTAGGAGTTTCAACTTTGTCTTTTAATTGCAATGCTTATCTAAAATTTGTTTACTTTAACGTTGATGTTTTTATGAGAAGTGACAAATTCTTAATAAAGCAAAGTAAATTGGTTTCTAGCCAATAAAATATAAAAACAACAAAATATAAAAAAAATTTAAATGCTTTGGAAAGTTAATTAAAAATTTGAAATGGTTTGCAAGCCATAAAATTGAGTTATTTAGCTGGCAGGCAGAAGGAAATTGGCAAAATAAGCTGAGGACATAGAAAGTCGTAGATTTGCGTAGCCTATGCTAAGGCGACAGAGCTTAAGCAGCATTTAGTAAACGCATATTCGTAAGTGTTAGTGCAAATATTGCTCTGTCAACTTGTTAATATTCGCAATGGCTTGCTCAATGTTGTGTTTTGTGTGCGTACTACTTTCCAGCTCATGAACTCTTCCACTAACCTAATCCCCAATGGCATTTACGCTAGCTTCTAACTATGCTAATGTCATATATTTTAATACTTTTAAGCACTAAAATGCATTGAGTTACCATAAAATGGTTTAATTGCGCAAAAATATTGCAACTGCCATACACATACATATACACTAATAAGTTTTACTAAAAATGTGCGTATATGTGTCTCTGTGCATGTGGCTATATGCCGAGCTAGGTCTAAATAGTTTCGTTCAAGCAACTGAATGGCATTGACTACGCTTGAATGCAGCTACTGAATGAAGATGTTAAAGTGCTTTGTGCCACCGTTGCTGCTGTGCCACTGTTGGTTGCTGTTGCAACTGGGTCTTGCCACCGATGTTGCATTCAAGGTAACCGCACTATTTAATCTTTCTTTTAAAACAAATATATGCACAAAATTACAAGCAAGAATATCTACGAATACAAGTCTATACAGTATGTGGACAAAAAATGAGGAACATTGCTAACAAATTGTGGAGAATTTTACTTTAATATTCATTTTATTGGTCATTTTGGTCTCGCTCATAAAAACACTGTAAGATTGAAGCAGTCAATACTAGCACAAGTCAAAAGTGGAACTATTGCTCTGGTGTAGAAGAATCTAGCGTATTGTACACAAATGAGAGGTTTCTGAGAGATTTCACCCAGATTTAACCTATACTACCCTCCAAAGATACGTTTCTGCTAGCATAAAAGGGTATAAAAAGATCTTTCTCTTGATTTTTATCGGTCAGTTTGAATGATAACTATATGCCATAGTGGTCTGACCTGAACAATTTCATATGGATTTTATACCAAAAGTTTGGATTTATTTTCATGCCAAATTTTATGAAGATATCTTGTCAAATAAAAATGTAGCTTTATGTTATAGTTGTGCAATCTGAACAATATCTTTGGAGGTTATCTTAAGTATAAAGCAATCTCATCTAATAAGAAGTCTTTCATACAAGAACTTGATTTGATCTGTCAGTTTGTATGACAGTTAAGTTAGACCATAGTTGTCCGATATCATCGGTTTCGAAAAATGAGCAGCTTCTTAGTGTGCAAAATTTCATATCAAAATCTCAAAAATTGAAGGACTAGTTCGCGTATTTGCAGACAGCCACACAGATGGACATGTTTAAATCGAATCAGTTCGTCAAACCTTTATATGGTGGACGAGTGGTGCTCTACGAGCAGCACTAGCTGTGACGCTCGATGTATTGCTGCAAACAGCTCCGTTAGATATAGCGGGATGGTGTATGGCCGTGAAAGCTACTTAAGTGACTGCGAGCCTATGCACTATAGGATCCTCAGGTACTTTGATTTCATTCCAAAATAATTGGATTATGAGGTAGCCGTGCCGAGCTGGTTTAACCACACCTAACTGGGTACTGTGCGATATAGTTCATGTGGTAAGATTAAACATACAGTTTCAAGAGCTGTTCGGAGGAAGAATCGTGATCTAGTCCCTGATGCCCAGAGCGTATTGAAATTATGAAAGGTATACTTCTTTACCCAGCTGAATGACAGTGAAAGCATAATATCAGGTGATAGTGAACCCGATTTCATAATGGATGACGGTGGAGCAGACGTTCCTTTCCCCGACCATGAAGAAGTTTGATCCCCGTCTAAAGAACAACAAAGCGGCGGGAGCCGATGGTTTGCCATCCGAACTATTCTAATACCGCGGCGAAGAATTGGTAAGGAGCATTAATCAGGTTCTTTGTAGCATATGGTCGAGCGAAAGCATGTCCGACGATTGAAATCCACAAAAAGCAAGACTCCACAATCTAAGGTTCAATCGAGATTGGATATCACCACGCCTTAAGTCTTGGAAACGACCTGTGAAAGGAAGATCGACACACACTACCTTTTCGTCGATTTTTACGCCGCCTTCGATAGCACGAAAAGGAGCTGCCTTTATTCCGCGATATCTGAATTTGGCATCCCCACAAAACTAATACTACCAAAAGCTGCGTCAGGATCGGGATGGACCTCTCCGAGCCGTTCGATATCAAACGAGGATTCAGACAAAGAGACACCGTGTCGAGCGACTTCTTCAATCTATTGCTTGAGAAAATAATTCGAGCTGCAGAACTAAATAGAGAAGGTACAATCTTCTACAAGAGTGTAAAGCTACTGGCGTACGCCGATGATATTGATGTCATTGGATTCAACATCCCCGTCGTTAGTTCTGCTTTCTTCAGACTGGATAAGGAAGCGAAGCGTATAGGTCTTTTTGTGAACGAGTACAAGACGAAATATCTCCTGTCAACTAACAAACAGTCATCGCCTCGCGACACTGTTAACTGTTACAGTCATAACTTCGAAGTCGAAAAAAGTTTCGTCTATCTTGGAACCAACATGAACACCAACCACAGCGTCCGTCTCGAAATCCAACGGAGAATAATCCTTACCAACAGGTGCTACTTCGGACTAGGCATTTGAGAAGTAAACTCCTCTCACGACGAACAAAAACCAAATTAAACAAGTCACTCATCATCCCCGTCCTGCTATGGTGTGCAGAGGCATAGACGATGAAAACATCTGATGAGCCGGCGTTACGAGTTTTTGAGAGAAAGGTTCTGCGGAAGATTTATGTTCCTTTGCGCATTGGTAGTGAATACCGTAGTCGATGGAATGATGAGCTACGAGATATACGATGGCATTGACATAGTTCAGCGAATTAAGAGACAGCGGCTACCCTGCATAGTTCTAGTCGTTCAAATAGATGAAAACACTGTAGCTCTGAGAATATTTGACGCAATAATACAAGCCGGGGCGAGCAGAGGAAGACGAAGACCACCACTCCTTTGGAAGGGCCAGGTGAAAGAGGACCTGGCTAAATTGGAATGTCCTATGGCAAGCTGTTGTAAACTCGGTTGTTTAAGCCAATAAAGAAGAAGAAGCTTTGCTGCAACCGAAGTAAACACAAGTCAACTTTGTTGGTTTTTATTACAGTCTTCCTTTAAGTTATTCAACCTCTAAACTCTACGAAGGAAGCACATATATACAGTGTTTCCAATTACTAGCCAACTGCCTGTTTATGCGTAAAAAAACACATTACTTCTACATAGACATATGTTTGTGTATGCACATCCGCTCTATGCCAAGAGGTTAAGCCGGCGAATGAATGTGACTTAATGATGCAACGATTGCTCTGAGCTGCTGCAATTGTTGCCGTTGCTGTTGTTATTGTTGTTGAGCATGAGCTTAGCTTCTAAGGTACTTGTGGGCTTATAGTGCAAAATCACATATGCGTATTATTAAGGTTGTTAGCAACTGTGCATGTGTGTGTGTGTGAGTGTGTTGAAGTACACATAGGCAACCGCTTACAAGCAAATGTTTAGTTGTGGCTAGGTATGTATGTGCAACAAATGTGCGTCAAGTGCATATTTTAATAGTGCACAGATGCAAAAATGCCACAACAACAAACAAACCATTACAAAAACACTAAAAACCGCAAAAGAAAGCAAGTAGCATACGTTGGTGTTGTTATGGTTGTTTTTGGTTTTTATGTTGTTGCTTGTTGTTGTTGCTGTTATTGCACGCAAGAAGACTGCAGCAAGATTTTCCGCACAACTGCACACAAAGAAGGGGAAAGGTCACACACATATTTATATACGTTCGTGTGTGTGTGTGTCGGAGCTTGCAAGCTCATAACTCCCCAGTGATTTGCTACGCATAACCATGACTTGTATACGCTGAAGTAGTGGTAGTATAGAATTTTCGAAAAAAAAATAATCTTAAATATTTTATGTGCAAAGTTGATATGGTCATAGTCACTCACGTAGCGCTCAGCAACATTGCTTGCTGCTGCAAGCATAACTTAGCAATAAACGTGTGGTGTGTGTGTAGTTGTGCGCTTAGAAAAAGCTGCATAAAATCCAGAGCAACAACTACAACGTGGTTGTATAGCATAACATATGTAGTATATGCATGCGGTGACACTTTGGCTGTTTCTCGAAGCGAGGCGGTGGCGACAACACCTTCACCATTGCCGCTTTGATACTTTCGCCAATGGCTTTGGCAATAAGATTTGAGAAAATACGTTTCGAAATATTTATAATGCGGTAAGCTGCGTAATAACATAAAGTAACTGCAACGGCAGCAAAAAAAAAAAGAAAAAACAACAGCAACATTAAATGAAAAGCAGCAGCAATAAAAAAATTGTAACAACAACAACAAAAATAGCATTAAAAGCATACTGTAGTAATGACAGAAGTATCGAAAAAATGATTAAAACAACAGCAACAAAAAAGTTAACAACAACAAAAACAAAAACGCAACAACAACAACAAAAGCCCAAAAAAATCAGCAATAAGAGCGAGTTACAGCGACAGCAAGAAAAACAACAACAACAACAACAACAACAAAAATGGAACAACAACAAAAACGTAACTGCAACGGCAGCAAAAAAAAGAAAAAACAAAAACAACAACATTAAGTATTAAATATTAAGTAACTAGAATACAAAAATGGTAACAACAAGAACAAAACAACAAAAACATGCTGTAGTAATAACAAAAGTATCAAAAAATTATTAAAACAACAGCAACAAAAAATTTAACAACAACAAAAAACAAAAATGCAACAACAACAACATAATCCAAAAAATTCAGCTATAAGAGCGAGTTAACGCTACAGCTATAAAAAGTAGTAACAAAAGCCACAGCAACAACAAAAACAAAATTTTAACAACAACAACAACCACAAAACCCAAAAATATCAGCAGCAAGAGCAAGTTACAGAAACAGTAACAAAAGGTAATTGCGACAAAAACAACAAAACAAAAATGCAGCAACAACAACAACAAACTCAAAAAATTTGCAACAAGAGCAAGTTACAGAAACAGTAACAAAAAGTAGTGAGCGCAACAACAACAACAAAAACAAAAATGCAACAACAACAAACGCCAAAAACAACAGCAACAAGAGTAAGTTATAGTAACGACAACAAAAAATAGTGCTATAACAACAACAACAGCAACTAAAAAATAGCAGTAAAACCAACAACAACAGTACTAACAAGCACTTATTAATAACAAAAAAAAAAAAAAAATCATAAGTTGCATTTCCAACATGCCATGCAACCAATGTTTTTGTTCGCTGCTTTTGTTGTTGTTGTGAAATCTTTACAACGTTTTCTGGCTTAACTTGAAGTGCGTTTTAATGCGTAAATGCGGTTTTGGTTATTGTCGTTTTGACATTAAGAATACAATAAATATAAATGTAGGGAGCAGTATAAGGTGGCAACCACGTATAAAATACACATAAAATGGTAATGCATTTTACCGTTATTGTAATACTACAACTATAATATATTCATATGTATATTTAAGTCTTACAGCTTGACGGAAATGTTGTCCTCATCGTTAGAGGTTGAGGAAAAAGTTTGTATTTTTTATAGTTAATAATAGGGTTGCCACCAATTTTAAGTTTGAATATAAGAAAAAAAAAACGTGAACTTCGGCTGCTGCGGGACTATAATACCCTTCACAGGTGAATTTCTTATAACATATATGGATATAAAAATATTTTAATCTTGATTTTGATCGGTCAGTTTGTATGGCAGCTATAGTGGTCCGATATCGGCTGTTTCAACAAACTTATATCTTCTTTGGAAGAAAAGTACGTGGGCAAAATTTCAGATCGATATTTCAAGAGAAAATACACTAGTTCGCGTATATACAGACAGATAGACAGATGAACTGACGGACAGACGGGCATGGCTAAGTCGACTCAGCTCACTACACCATGATTTATATACGGTAAATACTTTATAGCGTTTCCGTTCCTTCTTTCTGTTACAAACTTCATGAAGGGAATTCTCTAAGCGTTTATCAGCTACTAGCCCTTGTGCAGTCGCAAAATTCTTTAAGTCCAAGGTAAATCGTTAGAAGTTCAGTATGCTCTTCGCAGTCAGGAAAGTTTTCCGTCTACTACGTATGTATGTTTCTAACCGGTCTCTGTTTGATCGAAATTCATTCGGTAAAATTCAAAAATTTATTGTATAACAGTTATATTAGTTGCTTGGAAGAAGACGATATAGAATCATCTCAGCCCTTGAAAGTCCCATTTTTGCTACATCAAGACGAAAATACCCTGAATATCATACTTTTAAACTTGCTGGTGAATAAGCGGAAGGTAAGGTAATCTCATCTCAGCGTATGAAGGACTTAATTAGCGAAATACCATTGAATCTTCTACCAAGAGACAGCATTATCAAAAGAGTAAACTTCATTAAGAAGTTCAAGATTTCCCTTAGCAGCAACGGCTGAATGGAATGATTCCGCTCTCGAACTACTTTCGGAGGGAATGGTGTAGGAGTCGCAGGATCATGCATGAAACTCTCTATATATTTCAGAACTTCTCCGAGCATATTTCAAGCAGAGGTCTTTGCTATAAGTCAGTGCGTAGGAATAAACCTCCAACGCAACTATCGCAACGAACGTATAGTCATACTTAGCGACAGTTAAGCGGCACTTAAGACGAGTTTCTGCGTACGAGACAAAATCTTTACTGCTGCAGAAGTGTATAGAACTGCTGAACAATCTATCAGATGGTAACCAAGTGTACCTTATCTGGGTGCGTGGTCACAAAGGTATTTCTGAGTATGAACTGGCTGATGAGCTCGCCCGCTCCGCAGCATCCACCAACATGGCAGGACCTGAACCTTTTATTGCGGTTGGACCCCATGCCATAAAGTAACTGCTCCGCAAGGATGAATGAGTGGGTAAAGAGAGGTATTTGAAACAACTCCAAGGCATGTGCATTCCAAGTTTCTCATGGATGGTTACAACCTTATTAGGCTTAAATATGTAATTAACCTTCCAAATGACTAACTTCGGCTACATGTCGTTTTCTACAACAAGCAAGCTCAAGAAGCACTTATATAACATAAGACTATATTTTTTTTTAGCAAATTGCGGGTTCTGCGACATGGAGCCTGAAACCCTATAACACTTGCTAATTGACTACTTAGGAGTCTGCAGACGCCCTGGATCTATGTTTTCAAATAGGGATCTCATCGGCTCAATAGCACCTAGCAGTATATGGGAATTTATCAAAATGCTGGGGCTAAGTGAGTCGGTGAACTTAGGTTGCGGTGCAATCCTCATTTATTTATCAACAACTTAACAGATTTATGATAGGTTCAAGGCGCTTTGTCGAGATTTAATACCGAACTTCAGTTTCCAACTAATTTTTTTGGAACTTTTAGTAGCAAATTCTGTAGAAATAATTTCACTTAAATGGAGTCATAATGCTTGGCAGCATTTCTTATCCCCAATTTTGTGGTAGTCTTGATATGATTGAATGTTAAAGTGACTTTTTTCATATTTTAAAATCTGATTTCACTGGTATTTGAACCTATGATCACATAAACTTTAAGATGTCTTCATTGACGTACAAGCTTCGAATACACATTCTGTCTACCTGGGCACCTTTTTGGTTTAGCAAACAGAAGACGCTCGAAAGAGGAGAAATTTATGAATTTTATCTTAACTCTAACCAGATCCTTCTGCTGAAGGTTTGACCTCTGGTATCTGAATGTTTCCATCTCATCTTTCTTAATAATACTTCGACAGTTAGCGTTCGATAAAATGTTGAGCCTTTTCATGCACGCCTATTGAACAGTGTCCAATAAGAGCTCCTACGTTTTTGGCAAGTTGAAATTTGCTCAGAGCAAGTAGTTCAGTAGATCTGCTGCGTTCCACACTAGGACAAAAAGATCTCTTAGTCCCACAGGAGCTAGTGGTTCACCTCTGCCTGCTAAGCTCACGCGTAGTCGAGAGATGTAGCGTCAGAGAGTAAGCGAATAACGGAGACCCAAGTCGTTCCAAATCCTATATAATCGAGACAAAAGTGCTATTTTTTGTTAGCTCAACGGTTTTACAGTTTTCAGCGAATCCTCTGTGACCAGGCACCCACACGAATCTGATAATGAAGTAACGTATCAATAGTGCGGTCAGACAGTCCTTAATTACCATTGAGCGCACAGTTAGAAAGAACCTCGTTTAGTTTTCTCATAATTCAGTGTGTAGCTTAACGACTTCAGTCAAGCGACTTCAGTTTCCGAATGAGTTGCTTTGGCTCCAAGTCCCGATAAACAGTTCACTATCTTGAATTTGTCTGAATTCCTACTCGAGTTAGGTTGATATTTCTACTTGGAGCTCTTCTGATCCGTCGGCATCTTCTTATGACAGTTCATAAGGAATACTGATATCATCTCGTATTTTGAGCTAACAGAACATAATAATAAATGAAACTCAATGAGCAATTCTTTAACGCATTAAGTCATTTTCTTAAGACCTTTCGTATAATAGTTATTGAGTGATTATTTTTATTGAACACAACGTCTTCCACACAAAGCAATTTCAAAATCCACTTCAAGATTTGACTACATTATTTCATACGTCGACACTTTTGTTATACACGCACGTGCGTCCTAACCACACTTCTATAATTTCTGGTTTATTTCCATTAAGACGACAGTGTTAAAAGCATAACTTTTTACTTAAAAACTTGTCGCCACTAACACGTTTTTTATGTTTAGTTATTTATTGAGTAAGCTAAAGTCATAAATCATTGTTATTTGTTTGCAATTCATTAATCACTCCTCCAAACTGTCAGTCATTTGTCAGCTGACATGTCAACACCAATTTAATATGAGCGAATACTCAAATACAGTTTCAACTTTAAAACCTCGTAAGCAGCTACAAATTATAAGTATATACTGTATGAACAGTTATGGGTTATGTGGAACAACAAGGACAAAGACAAATAGAGTAGAAAGAGAAAAAGAAAGAGAGAGTAATTACTAGTGCATGAATTTGCAGTAATATTGAAGTACATTTGCATAACGGTTACTGGTGGTTTTCAAAAGGCTTAGGATATATGATAGTGGTATAGTTTTTGACTGTGAGAAATGAGTGAATTTGGAACGATTCTTCAGAGAAGCAGATGATTTTGAGGCGACGATTTTAAGGTTATTTTCTATGTATTGCGTGATCAGTGAATGAGAGCTGCTTGACAGCTTAACAGTCTTTATTGAAATTCCATAATTATCAGTAGTTTTATTTTTGATGCTTTTTGAGAAACGCTTGCGATGATTTAAGATGATGGAGTTTATGCGGAGATATGCTGTCCAGAGTTAGGCATAAGACAGCCTTTTAACTTGCCAGACCACTGCAGTACAGATGTCCTCGCTATTAGGAAAGCAGCGAAACTGGCCTCTAAATCACCTGCATTCAATTCTATAGTCAACATCTGCGTGGACAGCCAAGCAGTAATCAAGACATTAACTTCGTATCGCATATCGGCCAGAAGTGCTTTGGGAAACAGGGCAGCAGAGAAAAGTGTTGCCAGATGCAAGCAACTTCACTTTTGCTAGGTAAAAAGCCACAAAGGCGTCGAGGGCAATGAAATAGTGGACAGGATTGCCAAGAGTGATCAACATTGGGAAACCTATGTCTATATGACGATCTGGACAGAAGCCTGGTAAAGAAAATCAAAACCCGATGGAATGAGCGACATTGGTGCAAAACCGCAAAAGTCACGTGCAAAACGGTAGATCGGAAGTACACAAAAGTCCCATTGGCACTCGATAGAAGAGACTATAAGAACTGTAGGAACGGACGACTGACTGGTCACTGTCTCGTAGCGGCACACGCCGGCAGAATGGGGCTGATAGATCGAGCAGACGGCAGGAAATGTGTAGAACAAGGCACCAGGGAACCAATAGATTATCTCTTGTGCTCTTGTCCCGCATTGGCCAAATTACGCTGTAATCATCTGGAGTCCCCATGGTATGATACACTGGGAGAGGATAGTGAGACCATAGAGTCTGTTGAAAGTCGTGCCCAGCGGAGGCATTATAAAGGATGAGTTCTCAAGAACCAAGTAACTGAAAACCATCTGGTATCGTAAAGCACCAAAACTGGTCTATGCGTGGCTCATTGGCCTACCAGATATAAACTAAGTTAACCTAACCTGATGGTATGGATTATATATATACCCAAGATTCCTGCTACTGCGTGTTTTTTGGCCTTAGATTATGGATTTAGCCATCGTATTCATTGGACTTGAATGTTTAATAACGAGGAATGCACCGCGACCTTAGGTCTATTGTGCCCTCTTCTAAATCTCAAAGGCTTACTTAGCCCCAGCTTATCGATAAAGTCCAATATTCTGCTGGGTTCTAGAGGATCGATGTGATTTGGAAACATGTATTCAAGAGCCTTAAACCAGCATCTGCAGACTACGATGCAGTTAATTAGCAGGTGTTCTGGTGTTTCTGGCTCTCGGTCGCAGAACCGGCAATTTGCGCAAAAAGCTAGACCCATGTGGTGTAAATGCTTCTCCAGCTTGCAGTGGCCAGTGCAAAATGCAACCAGTAGTCTGAGTTTATCACTAGGGTGTTAATGGGACTTAGCTCCTTATGGCTATATTCACTTCTCAGAACGAAAGATCCCATGAAGGTTCTTAGATTCTAAAAGCTACTTTCTTGAAGAGCTAAAGGCAATATAATTAGTTTGTGATTGGAAGAATCTGGGAAGAATTTAGATCGATCGAAGGGCTTAGAACTTCAAATCAATTCTAACGATAAATCGACAGACATTGAGGGAGATAAAATAAGAGGTCGGCGGACAATTGTAGCGAAAAATGACCACACATTGAGTGTGATAAAATAAGAGGTTGAGACTTTTTAAAATCAAAAGTTCAAATATTCACGTGTTGACACATAAATTTGAGCCGAAGAATGAAAGAAAGTCAACCTTTTGTAAGACTTAGCATTTTGGTTTCAATAGTTATTTCCAGGTAAGAACCGTCTAGACGGGAATGAAGAAGACTTTTAGTAGAGGAGATTGTGACATAGGTTAAAAATAGGAATGCCCAATAATAATATTTACAGTTGCAGCTACAGAAACTCAGATGAAGTAAGGAAAGCGTTGTCACACTTTCTCTGTAGGTGCCCAGCACCGGCCACAAAGTTTCTACTGGCAGCACTCAACAGAAGGCCATGATAGGAATACTTACAGGATATGGGCTGAGTGGCGGCAAATAGTGTTGCACGTCTATTGGTGATTTTTCTCTCCGCATTAGGCCAGGAGGCTATGCTTTAAGCATGTGGGGGCCCCACGGTATGAGACACTGGAAGAGTTGAGCCAACAGAGTCAACAACAGAGTCGTTTGGTTCGTGAAAAGCGCAGGCAACCTAAAACATGACCACTGCTCATGGTTTCGTAACGGAACTCCATCTGTCATAATAAAGGATAAGAATTTGTCTAGGCGTGGCTCATTAGCCTACCAGATTAACCTAACCTAATCCATCTTTGTCACAAACGTGACATGAAACTCATGGAATATGTTGGGTACGAAACCTTGAATGTATATCTACGAAAAGCAAAGATTTAAAGGACTAACGATTAAAATATAGCGCTAGTAGGTTGTTATATTGAATTTAAATTTTATTTTATTTATTTAAAAAATGGTTTACCTCATAATCCTTTAAGGAATACTAAAAACTTTCCGTTTTTACTTCACAGTAAAATATGACTCGTCGGACTGTCAACCCAATATGTTTTTTAAAACCAACCGGAACGTTGTATTTGAATACATATGAATATACAATATATATATATGTATACATATGGTCTAAAGACAAAGTCTTGGAGTCATAATGAAGAGCCATTAGAAAGAAACCACATCCGATCTACCTCTGTAATATCCACTTAAAATCTTCTCTTAGCAAAAGTAAAGAAATCATGAAAGGCGCATTTCGTTTAACACAGACTTCCGGGAAGCAACAATGCATCCCCACTTATTTACATATATGTATGTATGTATATGTACTTACACTTATGTAGGTGTCTCCATATTTCTTTGTGTAACTGTTGACAGCGTTGTCAAATGACAAAACCGTAAACATACTCCATTTGCGCCAAAACCAACTTGGCAATGGCTATTAAACGTGCTCGGGACGTTTAATTGCTGTTGCTTGCTTAACGTTGGTTTTGCTTAGAATCGAAAAGGGTATTTGGTATAGTGGTATGTAATAGTAGTTGTAGGGTGTACCTTCGTTTATGTAACTTGATTGTTGGTTGAATGGTTGTTAGTGTCAATATTTTAAAATGACAAATATACAAGGGTTATGCGTACGAGAACTCTCTACCTACGCCATCAATATATGTTTAGACCAACCATTGCTACCTTAAAAGTGATTTATGAAAGTGGGTGTTTTGCTTGGCTATTCATACACATCACATACAAATATAATATTCTACGCACATATGTGTTTGTGAAGTGTTTGGGTGAAGCCTTATTTACCCAGGCCAAAGTACCAAACTCTTGCAGTCTTTGTAAAGAAAAATGAAAATGTTAGAGACCTTCTAGCTCGCTAACAGTGCGCTCAATACTGACAAGAGTGTCTGACATCTTTATTAGTAGCACCGACTACTTGCTTATCGGACTTATTTGGATACCTGATCACAGCGGAATCGGCGGAAACTGCAAAGCCATTGAATTTGCCAGAAAATGCATTCTTACCTTATCCTCATCAACTTGGTAACAAGTCGGTAGTCCTCTGTATACTTGTGCTGAAGCAGTCTATAGATCTCCCGTAAACTTGGCAAGAACTAGCCAACCAATAGGAACTTGCCTGGCTGAGATAGGTTTTTGGAAATGATTGAAACATAAGAGGTACTCTGAACTACTAGGTCGATATAAGGTTCATCTCATCGCGATGGTAAGTGTTCTAACCGGACGTACCGGTAGGAGTCCACTTTCTTCTCAACTGTCTACAACTCTGTCTTTACCTTTGGTGAATCTGGTGTAGTGGTTGTAATTGATATTACCCGCATTGGCATATGGAGTCACATGCGTTGTGGTCACATATCTTGTCGGATGCAAATTACCAAAGACTTATGGCGAAAAAAGAGATGCAATGAAATACGCACTTTATTCTCAACTGTCCAGCTTTTCCAGATAGAGTTTGTTAGATTTACCATTGATGAACCTGGCGAAGTGATCGTGATTGATATTATCCGTCTTAGCAAATGTTTTTGGTTAGCTGAAAACGCTAAGACGAGCATTAAGGGTCTTCATATTCAATAGTTTTGGAAACCATAAAAGACTCGCGGTCACAACTGTTCAATTGCAATTCTCTTTTTCTTTTGGTGTAAGGATTAGCCCCACGACCTACCTGTAACTTAACTTTCTTGCTCGATGGATGTAACACAGCGATGCACTATATTCTTTAACCCATCTAAAGGTTTTGGAATTAGGTATCCACGGCGACAGCCTTATTTGACTGAAATTTATGACCAGAAAATGATCTTTTCAAGTTTGGGTATAAAAAGCAGACACGCAAGCGGATGTGGTGGAGAAGCTTCTTTCTTCCCCAAATGAGAGCGAATATTTTGCTATTCAGCGTGGAATCGGCGCAATAAATCGACATAATACAGACCAATGACCCTTTTGTTCGTCTCGCGGGAGTCATTGCAGATCGCTGGAGGGAGTCTACAATTTAGACTGTTCATTCAACTCTGGGTCCTTTGGAATACGCTAAATTATAAGAATATTTTAAAAGAGTTGTATTACTTTCAATAGCTAGAAATCTCTATAAGACAACATGTTTTCGTTTAATTGTTTTTTTGCACTGTAATGTTCACTCTGAACTTAAGGGTAATCAACCCATGTGGAACTCAGAGAGAAGGAACAAGCGGGTCGTTATATAAACCTGATCAGTGTATTGCCTTCTCAGCGCGGTTGTGCCGCTGGCTGAGAAATGTCTTCCTATAAAAGGATCTCCCAAACGTTGTCACTACCATACTATTACGCGACGTAGAAGGACGCACGTTGACCAATTGGAATGAGTAATCCACTGTAGCATTCGAGAGTACTGTCTTCTGCAAAGTCGTTAGAGTCGTCCGGGTGAGCGATGAATAGCGCAGAAGATGGAATTGCGAACTGTATAAGCTTTACGGTGTCCGGGATATTCCCAAGCATATGAAACTCCAACTGATCCGCTGGTTAGGCCATGCCGGTCGCTTGGCAAGTGATGCTCCAGCGAAAAGCTGCTTCTATATGGAAGGACCTACAGGTGTGCGTTGTGGAAGCAAGTCACGCATGCAGTGGACATTGCCGCCGTACATAGCAACCTGTCTGCACTGGGTATATATAACTCACGAGAAGTTTTGTGTTCTCGACTCAGCCTGACTACGGTTATAGTGTCAAAGAAGAAGAACTTTCCTCCTGGCATTTCGGTAATAGTTGAAGCTTACTTTGAATCAGGTAATTCAGAACTGAGGTGACATTAACAATGTAAATTAACAATAAGTAGATGGTGCTTTTCCATAAAAACAGCGCCGTTAGCTCGGCTTTCTCCTTGTTGGATAAAAAAGCGAAGCAAAATAGTGAACAAGGCGCGACTAGGCTCCAAATGTCACTGTTGTTAGCCCTAACTTTGAAGTCGGAGATAATTTTGTCTATCTTGGAACCAACAGTACTTCGGACTGAGTAGGCAATTGAAAAGTAAAGTCCTCTCTCGACAACCAAGAACAAACTCTACAGGTCACTCATTTTTCCCATTCTGCTCTTTGGTGCAGAGGCATGGACGATGACAACATCTGATGCATCGACGCTACAGTTTTCGAGAAAGTTCTGCCGAAGATTTATGGTCCTGTGAGCACACTGGTAACGGTGAAAACTGTGGATACGACAATGAGCTTTAGAGATATGATGACATTGACATAGTTCAGCGAATGAAAAAACAGCGGTACGCTGAAAGCGGTCATGTGGTCCGTATGGATCACTCCAGCTCTGAAAATATTCAACACCCAGTACCCCCGCCGGAAACAAAGGAAGAAAGACCTCCTCCGTTGGGAGGACAAAATCTGGAATCTCAGAATCTGGAATGCAGAAGGTGCATTTGGAAATAGTCTCCTGATTTTACATTTACAAAAAGAGAAATTATTTAATCAAATCTATGTTAAAACTAATTCGAAATACCGCTATATTTGTCAACATTTTCCATAAGATTCTCGTTCTCACCCTGCTCCTTCTCTTCTCACAGTGTCGTAAACGAAAACAGATTCAGCGAGCTTATGGCCTCCGACTAAAAGATATTTCACTGCCTTCCGTTTTCCGCCATTCTCTTTGCTGGTATGTATAAAGGTCGTTAAAGAAGTACACACAAACAAATCGGCATTAAACCTGCGCCGTTGTTATGTGGTTATTTGTATAAGGACTGCAAACAACCCTTTTCACAGCTGTTATTCGATATACATACTGAGTTTGGTTAGATGATGATGTGCAGACTAACTTTGGAATAAAGTTTGGAAATCATTAAAATTATGGCTTCGCGCGCCCCTCCTAATATTCGATCGACAAAATCGCCCAGCAGAGTCTGTAAGTTGAGCAACCATTCTTCAAAAATGACCGCAATGAGTCCATTCGCTATCCGCGCAACTATTAGAGTTTTCCATCGACTTTATGAAAGATTTCTCGAAAAGATTTTGATCTCCGGGCTTAAAAAATTCAACTAGTGCAATAATTGAAGGCGAAGGACAATCAGCGATGAAGCTTACTTTTGGTTGAATTGTGTACGCAGTTAAGCCCGATTAATGCCTTGAAAGAGAATATTTGGCACGTTGTTGCTGGCATGCGACATGATTGCGCAAAGGTAGTCGAAAATTTGACATCTTGGCTGAAACCTCTCACTAAATCTTGATTTACTGCCATCTCCAATCAGCCGAATCAAACCGAAATGGTTTTGGCATATTTACTATGAACTGCAGTGAACGTCATTATCCTGAATGTTTATTCAAGCTGGCCAATATCACGATAATTTGGTTCATACAGTTCGTTGCTTATCGAAAACAATGGAGCGTCACCACCGTGTAAAGGGCCAAACAACATCTTGCGAGAACTTTTTTCTCAGATAATTCAAGCGCCATCTGTACTTTTTCTGACATTTTTTCATGCACCTTACGGAAACATGGAGGTGCTACGAGCGACTTCCAGAGTGCTAATTTTGTCTCGCCGAAATAGGACTTTACATTTAATTTATTGTACTGAGGCCCGTAATAGCAAAAGAAAATCCAATGAGAGCTACCGCAAAGGAAAACAAAACTATTAGTTAAGAATATGCACCTAGAATATCTAATACTCTACTACCATGTACTAGTTAATATTAATCTTGCCCCACAAACTCAAATTGAATGGCCATTCGTGTTTAACATTAAACTCTACTCACAAACATAAAATTTGCAATGCAAAAAATACCTTATTTTTCTTTACTGGCGTAGACACCCTTTACGCGATTATAGCCGAGTTAACAACAGCGCGCCAGTTGATCCTTCCAACGGAGTGGAGGTCTTCTTCTTCCTTTGCTTCCCCCGGCGGGTACTGCGTCGAATACTTTCAGAGCTGGAGTGATTTCGTCCATTCGGACAACATTCACTGAACTATGTCAATGTCGTCGTATGTATATCTCGCTCAACAATCCACCGACTGCGGTATTCGCCGTTGCCAAAGCACAAAGGACCATAAATCTACCTTTCTCGTTAAAACTCGTAACGTCGACTCATCAGATGTTGTCATCGTCAGTGTCTCTACACCATATAGCAGGACGGTAAAGTTTGGTTTTTGTTCATCGAGTGAGAACTTTACTTCTCGATTGCCTGCTAAGCCCGAAGTAGCACCTGGTCGCAAGAGTTATTCTGAGTTGGATTTCCAGGCTGACATTGTTGGTGGTGTTGATACTGGTTCCAAGATTGACGAAATTATCTACGTTTTCAAAGTTATGGCAGTCAAAAGTGACGTCGCAATCTAGTCGAGAGTGCGAAGACTCTTTGTTTGATGGCAGGAGATATTTCGTATTATCCTCGTTCATTTGTTTTGCTTCCTTATTCAGTTTGCAGAATGAAGAACTAACGGGTGTGGATCTTCGCGGAAAACAATATCAATAACATCGGCGTAAGCCACCAGCTGTACCATCATAAGTCGACTTAGCTTTTTCAGGCGATCGGAAATTTGTTGAGAATAATGGGAGTTTCGGGTATGTCTCTTGGTTTACTAAGCGAATAACTGCCGAGATGTTGCTATCTCAATCTTACAAAAAACGTGGACAATAGCTCATCGGCTGTGTAATTTCCATCGTTTCTATTATGACTAGTCATCATCTAAACGAGTTTGATAACAAATAAGCTTGATGTTATATCTAGTGAGATTAGACACTCCGTGCCTAACTCAACGCAAGTATTGCCACTCTGCTGTCGGAGAAATCTATTTGGAAGCGTAGTGAAACGACCAGATTGGTAGTCAGGTAAAATAGCATTATATACTCTAGTTGTTCTTGCTCTTCAAGACTCTAGCAGAGGCAAACTAATTTTAAATTCGTCCTACAATTTCTTTGCTTTGGTCGTTAAACCACTGAGCACTTCTGAAACTTTCTTTGAATGGGTATACCTGATAATTCTAGTACAGAGTAAAGCTGCTCTAACTTTATTGCATGCCCTTCATTTATATTTATTAATTTTCCATCAAATTTCTTGTTTATCTAAAAACAACGGACTCCATGCAAACTGAACACCCACTCAAACTCTCGACTAATCATAAAAATTATTGCCTCAGTCCAATAAGCGTTTCGGAAAGAGTATTCTGTTTTGTGAGCTGGGCAAACAGGTAAATATTGTTCGAAATAATCAAGCAGCTTCAATATTGGCACCACTCTTGTGCAATCGCCACAATTTAATCAAGCAGCAAATATTTCCCGAAAACATTCAAAAGCGAAGAGCAAACAAAACGGCAAATTAAATACTTAGCAACAAGGAAAATTGGCAGTAGTGAAGACGATTGCGAGTAGCGGTTGGTGAGACAGTGCGAATGTAGAGGCAATTTTGAATGTCCGGGTAGCTATTCAATCCTGCTGCCTTGGCATAAGTGGTCTTGACCGCTAGCAAGAAGAAAACAAAGCAACAACAAAGAATCCGTCAAACAAATTAAACAATTCACTTTCAATAGTGTTGCTTACTTCCTCCAACAAAAGTAGGTAAGTAGCATTTTTATAGGAGGAAGAAAAATTATGGAAAGAGTACGCAGAAAAGAGGGTAACAGTAAATATTATCGCAGGGAGTTGTAGAAGTGGAGGAGAGTAAAGCTGAAAAAATGGATGCAAAACACACAAATTTTATTAAATAAATATTTTATGTAATTTGATCTCGTCAAACTTTTGGAGAGTCGCGAATTGAACAAATATACAGTTTGCTTTCAAAATTAATCCGTACAGAGTCAAAAACTTATTACTCAGGAATTCCCAAGAAAAAATCTTCTTGATTTTCAAAACAGGCTCCTGAGCTTTCATACAAGCATGCCAACATTTTAATCCCATTTTCTATAATGGCTGTTATAAGCCACGACTGGGGAGGCCTTGGTCCTTAGGACCAATGGCTTTAGTGCTTCACTCCCTACAATGCTCTTCACTACTCACAGTGCCTTCATAGTACCTTCAATGCCTTCCTTCTAGTTTCCTTTCAGTAACTTGTAGTGTCTTAAGTCCCGTTAGTGCCTTCAGCGATTTCTTGTGACTTCAGTACCTTCAGTATCGTCAGAATTGGGCTGAGCATCAATTTGAAAATGATCAGGATTTTCACCGAAAAATCAACTTCAGCGACGATTCTCCTTTCTGGCTTCGTCAGTAAGCAAAATATGCGTTAATGGTCAGGCATGCACTTCACGAGTCCGCATTGCCAAGAAGAAATTACGATTTGGGGCAGTTTTTGGGCCGACGGCGCTTTATATTCTATGTACGCCTCCATTCGCTATTTGATTAACTCGGTTCGTGCTTCGTTGCACTTGAGACCAAATTAACACCTGCGAGACTATCGGCATTGCAGTCCATCATTAGTACTAATTAAAATAATTGCAGCTCGTGCAAACATTTATTTGTTTTTTCTTCTTCGCTTTTTATTTGTTGCTTGCTACTTTCCGTTACGTAAACGAAAAAAAGTACCGTACGCAATTTTTAAAATGACTTGCATGTGCTTGAAATAAATTGAAGATATTTTTCTGTGGCAATTGTTGTGGAAATCGGTTGCAAGAATGTGTATGATGTATATATAAATAAGGATGATTAATGATTACATTTTAATTTGAACACGTGAAGTGCAAGAAATATATAAAGATGATTTGAGAATTCAAATCAAATTGCACAAACTGCTTGTTTCAGTTATAAAAGGAATAAAAATATTTCAACTACATCGTTGCCTACATGTAGGCGCATATTTATAGCTTTTATCGAAGATAAGAATTTACTTTGCATTTCTCTATGGATTTAGAGTAAAATTTGTATATTTTCTTAAAATTGAAAACGCTATAAAGACTATCAGTCAGCGGAGAGAAAGAAACAGACTGCACCTACTTTTGCACAATGCTGCCATCGACCACAACTTTCGAACGGGCTGCAGAGATAGATACCGCACGTGAAAACTGAAGCCGTGAAAAAGAGAAGCCGAAATGTGTGAGTATCAGAGCTGAGATGCTAGCCGACAAAGGTATTGCTCGATAAAATATGAGGGTGACCAGCAGAAGCTATCAGGAAACCGGAGAAATTTCTTGTCTAACAAGAAGTGATCCTGGCGTGATGCCCTGAGTGTACAGAATTTATGCTGCAGAACAATTTTCTGCCCTGATGAACGGTAGTGAAAATGTAACACCGATTGGCGAATCCGATTAATGATTTCATTACCTAATTGCGAAAAAGTTTCGAAGAATATCGATAGATTACTGTTCGACATATTTAAATACGGCGGAAAAAGAACTGACAAAGTGCAGAGATCAATTTCTTTGCAAGATAAAGTCGGGTGAAAGCATGCTCGATGATTGGAACCTAAGTACGCTCTACCCAATAAACCAAAAGTGGGACCGCGCAATCTGTGCCATTTCCGTGAAATAAGCCTCCCTAATATCCACTTGATATCTGTAGTTGACGTCAAGCAGGAAAAAGAAGAAACGGTTGTAAACTTGGCTATAATTGTGTAAGCGGTGTTCATGCCAGCAAAGAAGAAGACCAGAAGAAGTTGCTAGGGTAAAGTCAGTAAGAGACACTGAGAAAAGAAAGCACTAGCGAATTTTGTTAATATGATGGAAACATCTTTCTCTTTTAACGACAGTGAATCCAATTGTTGGTGGAATTAATGAAAAATTGTATATATCTGTTTGAGCGATTTAGAGAAAATAAGCTCTTAGTAAAAGACTATTTTATAACAGTGACTAATTTATTTTAGTGAAAGCTTTATTATATCAGTTTTGATCCATGTATAATAGAAGGGCAGACAGCTTTGTGATGGCAATCACTAATTTAGTAAGCTTTCGAATGTTTTAGCTGAGCTTGGTGCTCGCTAAAGTTAATGCTGGTAGCTTTTATTACTCGGTGAAAGCTCAAAACGAGTTATTTTACACACCAAATGTGTGCTTTCTTCATCACTTTTAATGACAGGTTATACTAAAACTTCATTTATATTAACTTCTGTTTGAGAGCTATATTGATTGTACATATATGGTATATGGTATAGAACTATTTTTTTTATTGGCTATAAGTACTACGTAATGAAAATATTTTCAGTATGGTTAGATCGTAGGCTTGATCCTAAACTTTCATCCATCTAACCTGGTCAGAGATTCGTTCTTTGTGTCCGAGATATTTTAATTTCGGCCGGATAATACAAGAGAAAGTGTTAATGTCGTCTTCACTACAGGGCACAGAAAGTGATCTCCTAGTTGCATGTCTCTGCTGTCCAAAGCCTACTTCTGGAGGTCCATAAGTCCAGCGTTAGGAAGCTACGCAAAACTCGCTTTCTTAATTCCTGGCGTAGACAATCGCTTTACGCGATTATAGCATTGTCAGCGGAGGATGGGGTCATGTGTAGAAGTTCTCACGCAAGTGAGGAAAATTCCTCTGATCGCCATTCACTTGGGAGTGGCCACAAACGATTCTTTTACACTATGGCTCATGCAGCTCACGACTTCCGGTCTTTTGACCAAGTATCCTCTGGGTAGCCTAAGAACATCCGTTTGAAGGCGAGCTTTAAAGTGAGAAGGCGAAACATCTCCTACATACGGTTGTGCGCTGGGTTTGGGACCCGCCACGTAAAAAAACACCCCAATGAAAAAACGCAACAAAACTCGCTTTCAATCCGATTAAACAGGGTTAATGTAGACGTTGGAATGCTAAAAAACTTGAAGAAAAATGCTTCGCGAAATTTGAAAATGTATTTTATAAGACATAATCAACGTTTTATTATGTTCTACATAGCGGATGATTCCAATAGAGGTACTTCTTTTTCAATAGCCATTTTTTGGAAAGACTGATGCCTCAAAAACGTTTACAAATCGTTCAACTGTATTAGGAAAATTCAGGCTTTGTAAAGAATGTGTTCCGCGCGCTTCGTTCGACTTATGGTAAACATAATCAGCCTACTGAGCGTACTATTCGCAACACTAATTCATCTTGGAGAATCCAGCATTCATCATTGAATAATATTCGACCGAAAAGACAACGTCCAGCACTTAGCGAAAAATATATGCAGCTGAGCCGAGAGCGTAGACGAAGACCGTAGTGAGTCAGATTCGGCGACGTCTTGCAACTAGGGACTGACGTATGGAACGATCGGTCGCATTTGTCATCGGATTTGCTCTTAGGACGGAGATAACTGAAGGTAATCAACGTCTGCCATTTCATTAAGAAAATCTTCGGTTTGATGTGATTTTGGGTTTCATCCATATTTTTTAAAAAATGATGCCTGTGGATCCCCTCATAAGTATTTGCTTTTATATTTAATATATTTACACATACCGAAGACACTTATAATCTTTTATCGAATTTGTAGAAGGTCACAACACTCATCTAACTATTCATACCAAGCGGTTATTGGTTCTACATTTTTCCATCAAACAGAAGCTAAAATAGATTTCATGCAAGTATCGGATTCCACTCATATCGAATTCCATATAATAAATCGGTTTCATCAGCCGAACCGCGCCCCCTAAAGTGTAAGCTGACAGCACAAAACAATGTGAAAGACACGCAGATGTCCTTAAGGACATCATCTAAAATATACTTGCACGCAGTAGAAAGAGTTAGACCGCCGTAAGTATCTACTTATTGATACTAATATTGTGTATGTTTTTATTTAATTATATATAATGTTATCCGAAGCAACTTTTTGTGTCTCTTGTGACATTTGTCTGTCATTTATTTTGTTTCGTCTGCCATTATGCATTGATTACACCCATTCCAAGAGCAACTAACGAAAATTAAACACTTGTCTCAGTTCTCAAGGTTGCGCCCATGCGTGCTAGGGACTGTCAAGGTAGCAGACAACCATTTCGGATACACGTGTATAAAAATGTGTAAATATGTAAATATATATATATGTATATATACATGGCATATTTGGTATTTGTATGTGTGCAGACCTCATACATATTTACGCCATGAAAATATCCTTTTGCTGTTGCCAGTTGGTGACTGTTCTTTTCCATTGCGTGTAGCGCATAAATCTGTTTACACAAACAAAGACATATTGACAAAAACCAGTGAACCGCAAACAAATTTACTTGTGTAATATTTCAGTGTACCGAAAACCCTGTAGGCCGAAAAAGAGAAATAGCAGGAAATATAGAAACATAGTTGATACGTAATGACTTTTTCGAAAGAGGTTTCAAATGCTTGATGATATATTCAGAGCACAGAGGATGATCTTATGAAACGGTTTGATAGTTCTGACTGATTTGGAAGGAATCACTTTGAAGTATAGTAACCGATGGGACATTGCTTGGTCTCAGAACTTCGAATCAGGATGAAAATGAAGGTTGAGAGATGCTTTTCTTCACTCTTCAACATCCAGAGAAGTCATTAGAAAGTTCGAAGGTAAACTAAACGGATCTTTTAGAAACAACCGTCACATCCGTATATCTGTTGAGGAAACACAAGTAAACGATTTTCCACTCTCAAAGATCCCAAAAAATACTGCTTCGTTTTCGCAGAAAATCCTTTAAAGAGATGTATCTAGTAGGTCCGACGGCAAAAGTAAACGGCATTTAGCATTGTCTAGGCTTCTTAGGAATCCGTAGTATTTTGGAGGAAACACGAGCAAAGATTTTTAACTTTCAAGTCCCAAAATTACTCCATCGTTATTGCTAGACAACTTTAAAAAAGTCATCAGAAGGTCGAAGATAAAGAAATTCATGGGAAAAACTTTTCCATCCCCAAAGATCTCAAAATACTCCTTAGTTTTGCTAACGAATAGTGGTTTGAAAACCACAAAGCTTATAGTTTTAGGTCGGTAAAAACAACAAGAGACAACTTGAATTGAATATATGCCTGTAATAAGATCAAATTAATTTCATTACCGCCTCTCATGAAATCTATTTATCATTTCTTTTATCGTTTGCAGCATAGTAGAAAAACATATCATAATAACTTCAAGTCTATGAATAACAAACTGTCGTCATTTCATTGAATTGTAATTATCTAAGTGGCAAATTGAATTTTTTTTTTGTATCTCCTAACAAGGTTTATTTTGCGACACGAATGGCAACGTGCTGTTTTGGCGGGAACGGACCAACGGGAGATAGTGGGACACATTGCACGCTGAACATGTATTTGGTATGTCGAGGCCGATTTTTTGACATGTAGGAGTTTATCTCTGGGCAAATCAAAGAAGTCACAAGTCGATTTTGATATGTTCTGATTAAATTATAGTTTAAAGAACAATCCTGTCGAATAAACTAAGCTTAAAGTTCAAAAAATTATCTGCATCCTCTGAGTATGCAAAGACAAGAAAAATATTTCAGTTATCTAGATATTTTATTCACGACATCATCCAACACGTTCTGTTATTGGAACATAAAAAGCTGTATAGTTCTGAGAATGCTGTTAAGCTGACATACCTGGTTTGTCCGAAAGTAATAGAACTGAGAATTTAAGAAAGAATGTTACAATTCTCAAAAACTTCAAAGCAGCCTCCTTTGCGTCGATGCAGCACTGCCAGCGCGGTTTCCAAGCATTGAAGGCGTCACGGAAGGCATCTCTGGAACAGCCTTGGAGAGCCGAGGTGGCGTTATTTGCCCTCTTTCGTCTCAAAATGCTTGCCTTTTCATCGGCCTTTTGTGGCATTTAAATAAAAAGTTCGGGGCAGCGATCTAGGCTGGGAGCGGCCATGGAAGGCTGGGATGCCGGCCTTGATAAGAATGTTAAGGTAGCCATCAATGAAACAACTAGGTGCAATCAATTGGGCTGCAATGTCTTGTCGACCTGATTGACTCTTCCGATGTTTTTGATGTCAAAAAGTCAATGAGCATCATTTTTACTTTAGATTTGCTCATTCTCATCTTTTTGGGCCAGGGCCTCCTGAAAAGGCCTGCTGCCACCGTAGGAACACTATTTTTCTAAAGCAACATATGGTAAGCCTGTTGATCATATCACGCGTTCTGCGGCAGATTTACCGAGTTTCATACAGAATTTGATCGCGAACCTCTGCTCTAACGAACGCTGCATTTTCGTCTTGCACCACTCACAGAAACATGTCGCGCGAAAATGTTTGCCCTGACTACCCCGGTGGTCGGAGGCAACTGACGTAGTTTGGTCATTGCTAGGTACGCCCTCTACCGAATCCAGTCGGTGCGCGCTCCGAAGTAGTACAGTCGCGGCAAAACTTATTTTCCGGACAAACCCCGCAGTTCCTTGTCGGATATGGGTACATTTCGGTACGTTTCGTTAAAGATCCAACATCGGAAACGAAACTCTTCTACAACTTTCTACCATTATGTTAAGGAACCATAACAAGGGCATTTATTATATACTCGTTAGTCTTCATGTTTCTTAATACCACTTTGCTTTCATCCACCAGATCGAAATATTCAACTTTTTGAGCCCTTTCCCAGACTAAATGCCAAATTATGTCTATAATTCTCATCTGATGTTGTATGTCCCGTTTATGTGATTTTATGATGTTGACATTTATTAAAGTCAGAATATATTACATCGTTACACCTCAGAACTTCATAAGTCCACTTTTCTATGAATAATAGATCCAGGCAGTTCGATATTTGCTAAGCTCTTGCGGTGAGATAATGATTAAAGAATTTGACTGTTATTTTATGTGAAACTTTCGACATCTCCTTGCTGAGGAAATATTCTATGAGCAGAAAAGTGACTAGTTATGGCATCATACGTAAATAAACTAGTACAGCGAGTTGAGAAGTTTAGTGGTTTCGACAAAGACGAGTGTAGAGTGTTCTTACAATAATAATAGCAAATAAGTATTATTATAATTGTATGTACTTATACTCGTATAGTATATGTATGTAAATGTATAGAATACACTCGAATATTCGCTTATTTGAGCTGACATACATTTAATGATTATTTAAATCAATATAAATAAATGTCAATTGCGTCTTCTTCATGAATGCATCAGTAATGATGAATGAGCTTAATGTGAAGAAGGCATAAAGATGCACAAAAGTAATATTTCTTTAAATAAAGTCTAATTTATATACAATAATGAGATATATGTATAATTGTGCAATACTTTGAAGGGAGAAAAAACCCGTTTGTTCTTGCTACTCCAAGGAGCACGGTGTGTGAAGTATTACACACACTGTTCGCAAATGCTTGGTGATCCATGTTATCGTTAGCGAGGTCCTGGCGGCCGGGCACATATGCGGTATATCTTTCTACACGCCTAGAGGTGCGATGGGCCTTTCAGTCAACGAACTTAAAAGTAACTGTCTAAATATTAATACCAAGACTGTTAAATCTAACGGTAAACGTTGTTTTGTAGACTTGCGAGTAAATCAGTTAAAAAATCGAAAAATGAGAAAGACTGAATGAAAAATGAAAAAAAAATTAACACACATTTGAACATTCGGAAATCGAGTCGACCACTGCTGCTCTCGGGCGTTCATACATCAACATTTGAAATCTAACCGGATGCCAGCTATATGGAAGAAAACGAGGTGCCAAGAGTATCTTAACACTTCTTTCTTGATTATCCCATATTTGCCAGATCGAGAGCTCTTTCTTTTAAGACATTCCACCAAACTTATGAGAATAGCAATTAAGCACCTGAGCAAATTTGTTTTGCCCACAAAGCGCTTTGCTGACTTATACAATCGAACACAGGAGTTATATTTTCTTGGCTTCACAAAGAACTGAATATAATAGTTCAAGCGCGATCTCCGACCATCTAACCTAAGCTAAAACATTCTCATGATATAATATGAAAATAAAATATGAAAACTTATCTGGCTTACAGTCATGTCTAATTTCCATAAAACACCATCTTCACTGCCGTTTTTATGTTGGTTTGCATGTATATTAAACTTGACGGCCCGACATGTGAAAATGTTGATCCTAAATTTTTCGAAGTGGATCCGTACTTTACTTTAAGGACTATATTATGTGTGGATCATTTCCTTCGAGTGAAGTTAGATCTTCTTCTTCTTAATTGGCGTAGACACCGCTTACGCGATTATAGCCGAGTTAACAACAGCGCGCCAGTCGCTTCTTCTTTTCGCTACGTGGCTCCAATTGGATAGTCCAAGCGAAGCCAGGTCCTTCTCCACTTGGTCCATCCAACGGAGTGGAGGTCTTCCTCTTCCTCTGCTTCCCCCGGCGGGTACTGCGTCGAATACTTTCAGAGCAGGAGTGTTTTCATCCATCCGGACAACATGACCTAGCCAGCGTAGCCGCTGTCTTTTAATTCGCTGAACTATGTCAATGTCGTCGTATATCTCGTACAGCTCATCGTTCCATCGAATGCGATATTCGCCGTGGCCAATGCGCAAAGGACCATAAATCTTTCGCAGAATTTTTCTCTCGAAAACTCGTAACGTCGACTCATCGGTTGCTGTCATCGCCAAAGCCTCTGCACCATATAGCAGGACGGGAATTATGAGTGACTTATAGAGTTTGGTTTTTGTTCGTCGAGAGAGGACTTTTCTTCTCAATTACCTACTCAGTCCGAAGTAGCACCTGTTGACAAGAGTTAACCTGTGTTGGATTTCCAGGCTGACATTGTTGGTGGTGTTTACGCTGACTCCAAGAGAGACGAAATTATCTACGACTTCAAAGTTATGACTGTCAACAGTGACGTGAGAGCCAAGTCGCGAGTGCGACGACTGTTTGTTTGATGACAGGAGATGAAGTTAGATCACTCTAGGTATTATCTTTGGTTTCTTACTAGTCTCTAAGTCTAAGCGTCTTTGGCTGTAACTAATGTCGTATGGTACCGGAATGGATAAAATTGGTCTACATAGTTTGATAGACAACAACAGACGAATTTTGGGAATTAAAAAAAGCTATGTATGATTTGTATAAAAAGAGGGTTTGTTACCGACGAAAACATCAAAAAAGTCCACAAAATAATTTCGAATGACTGTAAAATGAAGTTGTTCGCGATAGTAGGCTTTTTAGAGATATGAACTGAGCGTATACATCATATCATTCACGAATATTTGGGTATGAGAAATCTCTGTGAAAAGCTCGCTTTTGACCAAAAACAATGACGAAATCCTGATCCGGAGCAGTGTTTGAAGATGTTCAAGCGTAAGAAACGTGAATTTGTGCATGAATATGTGACAGTGGAAAAAATAAGGTTCCATCATTTCACTACGAAGTTACAATCGATAGTGATCCGAATGAACTTCACACGATGAACTCCTTCCAAAGCGTGAAAAAACGCCACAAGTGTCTGGCAAGGTTATAGCGTCTGTAGTTTGGAATACGCATGGAATAATTTTTATATACTACTTTAAAAAAGGATGGCCACCAAAGGTAAGTATTACATACTGTTATTGGACCGTTTGAAAGATGAAATCGTCGAAAAACGGCCGCCTTTGAAGAAAAAGAAAGTGTTGTTTCACAAAGACTATGCATCGTATCACATCCAAGGGAAAACGATGGAAGAAATCCATGAATTGGTCATCGAACTGCATCCGTATTTACCGTGTTCTGCTAGATCTGGCCCCCAGCGATTATTTCCTGTTCTAAGATTTCAAAAGAATGCTAGCTGGAAAGAAATTTTCTTCTTATGAAGAGGTGATTTCGAAACTGAGTCCTATTTTGAAGCAAAAGACAAATCGTATTTCGAAAATTATATCGAAAAGTTGGAAGTCGCTATAATCAGCTTATCACACTTGAAGGAAACTATGTTGAATTAAAAAAAAATATAAAAATTTAGCCAAAAAAAATTGGGCTTTACTATGGTAGGTCTTAGTCTTTGGAATTTTGGAACAATTTTGAAAATTTGCAACTAAGCTACTTATTTGAGAACATTTCATAGAACTTTTGTTCTATTCCTAGATTTTTGGTCGTCCTTCTATTTTCCCAAAAAGTGTGTCAACGCCGAACCGAAAAGAAAGCGAGCAAAACGAGCAAGAGAGTGGAAAAAATCGGACAGCAGCACATTTGCACGTTTGTTATTTGTGTCACAGCTGTGGTGTGCCTTATTACTCATTGCTGTCACATTTCGTGAAAGTGCAGCTATTTTTATTTTAGACACGTTCATACATAAACATATACCATTACATGCATCAGCGCATAGATCTTTGCAGTGCAACATCTTGCAACTGCCACCAGATGTTGCAGGCCAAAATGTAGATTTGTGCAATGCCATGTGGCACTAAGTGTGTGTGTGTGAAGCATAGTAAAATGGAGTGAAAAAAGTAGAAATACTGCAGAAAATGAAGTCACAGCTAAAGGCAACAAATAATGGTAAGAAGAAAGCAACAAGAACAGCAACTGAAACGCAATGTGAAATTGCAACCAAATTTGCCACATAACAATATAAGCCAGTAAGCCACCTCGCACTATTTGCATATATGTGTGAGTGTGTGTGTGTTTGCGTGTTTTAGCATATCGCCTTGATTTAGCAAAGCAACAGCTCCGAAATGATAGTGACAGCTTTTGTAAGGACGCTTTTTGCAGACACGTAGCTTATTGTTTGCATATTGAGCATAAAAGACACCAAAACTAATGAAGACGTGCGGCAAAGAAAATGAAATCAAATTGTATAATGTGGAAAACTTTAGAAATCTAGTATTTGCCAGTTAATATAAAAATGCAGCAAAGCACTTTTGAACTTCAGAACTTCTTATAAAGTGATTTTTAGGTTAGGCACACATTGCACGCTTCGGCGCCATGCAATATTAGTGAAAGCAAAGCGCTTGGCAGTACAACTGAGGTGAAGCTATCAATGATTTTTTAAAGGCACACCTAGTTTGGTAGATAAGAGAATGGAGCAGTGTGAAGAAGTTCAGAAAAACTTGCTAAGCGCCTTTCACTTATTAGTGTCCAGAAACGATTCTTTTAAATATGGCTCAAGCAACTTACGTCTTCCGGTCTTAGACCAAGTATCCTCTGGGTAGTCAAAAAACATCCGTTTGAAGGCGAGGTAAAGTGTGAAGATGGAACATTTCTCCCAAGGGTTAGGTGCTGGGTTTGAGATCCGCCACGTAAAAACATCCCCAATGAAAAGAAGAAAACAGCCTCGTATGAGAGACCCCCCTTTGGATGACGACCACTGAAAACTTATTAAGAATTACGATTCAAGGGCATGCATCTGGAATGCCCGGTCTCTTAATTGCGAAGGGGCCGCTGCCAAGCTGGTTGATGTCCTTGTATGAGTAAAGGCTGACAACACCGCTGTCCAAAAAGTGCGATGGACGAAATAGGACGCGAGTAGGTCCTTGTGGCATTTAGTATAGTGGCCATATAAAGGAGCGCAAAGTTGGTGTGAGATTCGCAGTGGAAGAGAGATCTC